>NW_020654972.1:3313360-3419945 GCF_003589595.1 Hyposmocoma kahamanoa | reverse complement strand
TGAATTTTTCTAAGTGTTCGACTTTATTATTAATAATTATAACTAACTAGTAGAGTAATTTCAGAAAGAAATATTGAATATCATGGTAGTAAAGCATATTAACATTGAATAAATTTACAAATTTAATGAATTCTACTATAAAGATAGATGGGACCTAGGAGTAGGACATAGGCTACTTTCTGTCATAAAAATAAATCTCATAGAGGATGAAACTTTACGTGGACAATCAATCAGTTTTCAAGTAGTACAGACGAAGTCGCTGGCACCAACTAGTTTGAAATAAAAAGGAGTTACCTATCAGTAGTCCGAAATGACATTTTCCAGAAATAACGTTTGGTCGAAATTTCGTAACCTCGAAAGTAATTTTGAGAGAAAAACATTTTCCTCTTAAACCTTTTTTTAACTTTTTTCTTTTAAACTTTTTTTTAAACCTAGCTTAAGTTACCTAACCTAACCGAACGTAATCGTGTCTTTGCGATAAACATTCAACATATCCTGAAAGAACAATTGTTTCGTTATAATGCGGTTTTCGGGGTAATGAAAATTCGGACAAACGTTATTTCGGATAAAAAAAATTTCGACTTTGCGATAGGTTACCATAAAAAGACGTAAAAGTTCATGCAAACTAAATAGTAATAATAATGTGCTAGACAACCATTCCAAGTACCTGATCTCAAACTCATCAACATAATACACTTTTTATTGTTAAAACAAAGCGCATTTGACCTCCATGTCACTTGATGGCAGGTGACGATGTGGTCGATGATGGAGCATGCACTCCCTGAAAGGACCTAATTTATATAGCGTTCAGGGAACAAATCTGCAGGCAGGGACTTCCATTCCAATGCCGTACACATGTAAATGAGGAATCGTGACGCTTCGTGCGAATCTAGGGTATATAACTCACTATGGGGTACGACCCAGAACATACAGACCAGAACTAATTTCAAAAGCTTATTGCCTAAATTATCCTACCAGGCGGGGATCAAATTTATTACATGCTGCATTTTAATTATTATAGGACTTTATTCGACAGGATTGTATAAAACAGGAAAAACGAGTACATATTCCGCTGCTGTCTAATAGTAATACATATACATAGCTTACTAAATTGATGCAATACATTTAACTTATGTACATGAACGGAGTACTAACTTCGTTCAAGGTAGATAAATCCTTGGTTATTTTCAAAACGAGAGTTAAGCAACACTATTTATCCATGTTTATATCTAAGTATTTATATAGTATATAGTGGTCGCATGTTTATGATATTTTTTTTATTACTTACATAACCTTTGTTTTGTTGTGCACGTAAACCCGTTTTTGTAATTATTGTGTCCTGTATTTAGGTCTGCAGGAAGAAATTTCTTTTAGAAATGAGCAGTGCCTTTTGTTTTCTTTTTTTTTATTAAATGTGATTTGTATTTTCCTGTGCAATAAATTATTAAATAAATAAAAAAACTGAATACCACAATTAATTATCCTGTAAGCTGCTATTAAAAAGTCGTTGTAGAAAAATAAAAGCAGTTACATGACAATCTCTGACAAGATAAGCTTAGAAAAGCTGTGTAGACATTTATTTTACGACATCAAGAAGTTGATAAAAAAATAGAAGCAGTACAGCTCCTTGTGAAAGAGTTCGTCCTGGAAAGTACTACCCCTTTACCTACTTCTGTCGCTAAGCAGTAATGTGAGCATTACTGCGTTCCGGTTTTGAAGGGTAAGGGTAAGCTGGTGAAATTACAGGTACATAGGTCTTATCTACTTATGTCTCATGGTGGCGGGCGCAGTGGCAATACCCCTCAGATCTTTGCGACCTAAAGCTCTGTGTGACATGGCAGCTGTCATGGACAGGCAAGTCGCTTACCACCAGGAGCACGACTTGTTCGTACTGTTACTTGGTATCATAAAAAAACCGTGACCTCCTAATCCAGCGCCCACAATGAAAACTGACGGGCCAGTGACGCAGTGGAAATTGCATATTGCACAGATTGTATTTACATGCATATACGGAAAAAAGGTGTACATTTCAAAAGGAAACGCAATTGGCAAGAGTAAGAGTTTGGAGTAAGAGTTACCAAAAAAAAAAACTCTGAATTTATATTGAACGTTGTTTCACAAAAAGATTGTATATTTTTCAGTAAAAACGAAAAACTGCTTTTGGGTTTACTGAATAATGCAGAATTTGCGTCAGGTATAATTGTAGGCATAATTTAACTTCTGTTTATCTCACGCCACATCTACCCTCTGTTCAATTTAGGGCTCCATAATTTACACTGACCCTTGCCCAACTGAACGAGCTACTGGCATTCTGCAGTGATGATAATATGGATTGAGTACCAAATAACTGGTCTATTCTGGGTCTACCAAAAAATGTTTCATCTGAAATGAATTAATGTCATTAGAATAAAAAAAATTAGAAATAAACAAAATAGAGAACAAGTACACTTAGGATTTAACAAATCTAATAGAGGACCTTCAATAAATCTATTTGTTGAAAGCAATAAAGCAAAATACTTCATCTTTTTATGTCTCAACTTCCTGTGAGTTTCCTCTGCCGTCCTTCCCGTGGGCCTTTGTGATAAGAACTGTGCAAACACAAGGATGATTTGTAGTTTCCTACATTTTATTCAAGAAACCGTAGGTACATAAAATGTGTGAATTTGTCGTTACACTCTTGAAATAGTGGCCGTTGTCATTGATACAGGATTGGTGATTCGACAGCTTGGCTTTTATTTTTTTCTTTAAAAAGTTATTGACCAAACGTTGTGATTAATAATTTGAGGGTAGAGTAAGTCAGTTTAGTAAAAGAGTTCGTCCAGGGAAGTACTGCCTCCTTGCTTATTTCTGCCTTCAAGCAGTAATGTGAGCATTTCGGTGCTGGAGACATTCCAGGCACATGGGACCTAGCTACTTATGTCTTACGGTGACTCAGATCTTTGCAATTTAAAGCACAGAATGGCATTGGAATTGTCATGGATAAGAGTGTCGCTTACCAGCAGGCGCACGACTTGTTCGTCCAGTTGCTTGATATCATAAAAAAAATTGTTTCAGACACGATCAAGTTAATTTGAGTCTACTGAGACCGTACTATGGAAAGAATTGGGAAAATAACGACTTTCTTTTAACACGAGCTTGGATATATACTAAAACTGAACAGCCGTTTGAGTAAGATGGACAGCTAATTAAACTTAGCGAGGCCGGGGACTTAAGAGTGGCTTATAATCCGACAAATGGCTTCAGAAAGCTTCCAATATTTGTGAAGATTACGAAAAATGGTTATAAATAAGTAGACAAAGGGCTGGTAACAACACATTTAAAGCTTAAATATTAGAACTAACTTTTCATTAAATAAATAATAATAAATATAAATATTAATAATAATACCTTCGTCGTCGTCCATCAAACTTGGCAAACCAAGAGTTCGCATGAGATAGAGCAAGGATATTGGCATATCTGCGAACTTATTTCTATATTACTAAATTAGAGACCGACATGACCACTTACTGACCACAATTGCATGAACTTTTCGTACGACTGTACCCTGAGATAACTGTTTCAGAACAAAGAATTTTAGATCAGACAAGAAATATAATATAATTAACCCAATTGTTCTTTCCATAACAAGCATTATTCCTAATCATCTTCTCCGTGGCCTAAAATTGTTAGGGTGTAAAGAAAGCCTCTACATTACCTTGCAAAAATCTGTAATTTTAAATAAATGCCGCATTGTCACAAAGTTCATGCAGATGGAAGAGGACGAAGTAGGATCGTATTACACACCCACCACATACTCGTAGATACACGCCATACCGCATTTACTTGATTTCGGCTCGTAAGTGTGGTCGAAACCAGCTAACAAACTAGAAAAATAAAGGTCATAATGATAATATGACATTTATTCATAAGCACATTTACAATAAAAAGGTTAACAGTTAACAGTTTCGGAAATGTGGAATCTAGTGCTAATGAAAAGGATGGAGCCTCAGCACTACATGCCGCTTTTCAGGTTCCACCTTCATACATGGACATCCGCTGCTGACAATTATCAAATGTCAAGAATTATACAACATACATGTTATTATAACATATTCGACAACATCACATACCTACGTTGTTCTGATTCCAAAGTAGGTAAGTAGCTAAAGCACTTGTGTTATGGAAATTGGAAACAACGACGATACCAAAAACATCCAGACTCGAGACAATATAGAAAAGTTAGTTCTACATTGAGCCGGCTGAAAATCGAACCCGGGACCTCAGAGATGGCGATACAATAAAAATCGGTGAGCAAGCCGCTTTACACCGGAAGCTGGGTGGGTGAAGTTGAATATTTCAGACACGGTGCTTAACATGTAGTGTAACCTTTGCATGGTTATGCAAATATAGCAATACGTCGCAGCTGTTAACCCTTGAGTTAGAATCCATTAGTTTTTTAGATATCATTTTATAGGAAGACAGGGCAACAGGGCCCCGTCGATGACCAGTCGGAGACAAACTTCTGGTATGTTTGGATTTTAGAGTTCCCTCGTTACCGCAGCTAGCCGGCGTGACGCTGTGATGCATTAAAACGAGCAATGAAACATTAATTTTATCTCTACAACATAGGGTTACATTTCTACAAAGCGAGGCATTTCAACGCGAGCTTAGATTTTAGGAGGTGCGGTGTGGGGGGTCACCCCTCGCGTCCGGCAATCTGTAAATTCATATGAATAAAATAAGAACAGGCGGCGAAAATTTGACCCAGATCCGACGTCGACAAGCGCCCGATGGCGACTAACGGGGCAACGGGAAGCGCGACGTGTCGTTGGGGAATATGCTAATTTCGGAATAAATGTGTATTTAATAACGTGGAAAACCAAAATGGACCAGGTTCTCTATAGTATTTAAAGATAAATATTTCCATATAAAAATGTTGTACAAAGTTAGATATTTTATTTTTAAATAATTCGATTTAGACTCTTAATTTAGCCTGTTTTCAGAATTTTATATGATCGGATAAAGTACGTCCTATCGTGTAACATTAGCACATTCTGTACACAATATCCTTAGGTGTATTATATATTTTTTGTAAGACCATTTCATAGTAATTACCTATTACATTTGATCTAGTAAAACTTTTTTTCCCACTTCTCTTCGGATGATTCGCCTTAGACAACAAATTAAAAAGAATACGCAGGAAGCTGCAGCTGACGGCGTCGAGCTGCACTGGACGCATTGTATAAAATGCAATGTTATATAGTACACATTCTATACCAAATAAAGTATAGATTTCTTCTTACAAAAGAGAAAGGTTGCGCTCAGGCGCTTGTTTGTGATTAATGTCAATGTAATGGCGCTGTTACTTTGACATTCGAAGGAATTCTAAATATTATTAGTAACCTAATACCTCATGCTTCGCTGGCTTTATGATCTGCGCCGTGGACGCTGCATAGATATAAAGAGGTTCCGGGTTCGATTCCCGGCAGAATCAATTTGGGAAAGAAACTTTCCTAAATTGGTTCTGGTCTGGGACCGCAACGGAAATCACTCCAGGGTACTATCCAAAACAGGTAGTGCCCTGGAGTGAATTCCGTTGCTTTCGTACTCATAATGGGAATTATCTAATTTGAGACCCGGTTATTGGTGTGGTTGAGGTTATAAAACTTATGTAATGTGTGTGGCGTTAATAAAGATTTAGTTCATATCGAGTTCTTAGGTTTTCGCGATTGTTACACATAGAAAATGAAACTATTTTTCCGGATTTAAGGGAAGGCCCCAGTCAACCGTGACCATGGGACCTGTAAAGGGCCCGAAACGTCGGTTTGTTTGAAAAAACAAATATACGCGATTTAAATCCGGAAAAATAGTTTTATTTCCTAAGATTTAGTTCGTTTATTAAAACCACGTCACGCCCAGAAAGACAATCGAAAAATTTGATTAAAATCTACAAAAAAAAAACAATTTAATTCTACCAGTTCAACTACGTTGAAATTGCAAAAGCCTTTTCTTATGTTGTTATTCAAACGTGTTAAGTAGCTTGGAAAGTGTAATAGAATTTTGTGAGAGGATTTACGAGTGTATCAACATCAAATTTGTTTTTATTAATTTCATACGTCGATCGAGAAGCATTTTTTTTTATAATATCAAGTGACGGCACGTTTTTGTCTAACGTTTCAATATGCTTTTTCGAGTAATCTATATATTTCTAATGTCACAATTGTTCCTCATCGTATTTTATCGGTAGACGGCTACGCTATACTCTCTCATTTGTTGTTATTTTAAAGTTTTTGAAAAGGACAATGAGCATTTTAGTAGCAGTGGAGCTCCTTGTGAAGGAAGCTGCACTTCGTCCAGGGAAGTATTGCCATCTTACCTATTATTTCTGCATTTCGATTTTGTAGGTGCTGGTGAAATTATAGGCAAATGGGACTTGTCAACTTGTCTCAGCGTAAGACACGCAGTGGCAATGGCAGTGCCCCCCACATCTTTGCAATTTATGAGTAGCGCTGCAATAGTTATCGACAGGCGTGTCGCTTACCACCAGGCGCACGATTTATTCGTCCAGGCACTTGGTATCATAAAAAAATCAATAAACGGTGAATGCAAAAAAGACATTTTCTGTAAGTAAGCGGAATAATAAATAACATAAGTTACCAATCAGTGCCTACTATTATTAGTAGTATTTCATATGGACAACGTTTTTATGATGCTTTTTAAAATTTGTTTTCTAAGTTACTGCATTTCAGTGCCATCTACATTTAATATGTACACTAACTCTGATCGATGTCAATTGTATTAATAATTACTTAACGTAATTCATTCAGTCTCAATTAACACAAGAGTTTCATTTAAACTGGCCAGGGCACAACGATCCGGCTTAATGAACGAAATTGTATTACAATTTAACATGAATTTGGCTCCACGCAACAATACAACTCAATTTACAATATTGCGTCCAAACCACGCCATTACAATATTATGAATACCGCATGTTATAAAATAGTCTATGTATACGTGTGTAAGTGTGTTTATTATATAGATAGTGTTTTTTTTAATGCGACGGTAATGGGAAACCCTAATAGAAGATACAAGGAAACTGTTTTAGGAACCATAAAATTTTATTCATTTTGTATGAATTTTTGTTTTATTCAATTATACCAATTTTTGCTGTACATTGCCTCAATTAACTGCCTCAGTGGCCGAACGGTTACCATGCCGGACTGCCATGCAGAGGTCCCAGGTTCGATTCCCGGGCCGGGAGAAATATTTGTATGACCTACATTTATTTCTCTCGTGAGTTTGGGTGTAATTTGTGGTTGTGTATGTGTGTGTCCATGGCACCCGCGACACAGGGTTTCCCTAGGGCGGGGCTATGTTGAGTGTGTGCATTATTATTGCCTCATAAGATAGTGTCGATCAGCGGAAAAAAAATTGATCAATTTTATTGTGTATGAAATAAAGTTTTTTCATATTTTTGTGATAGACCTAATTAGAAAACGATATTGACAACCCAGAAACAAAAATCGTGTAACGTGGTATTATTAATACAAAGATCAAACACAAAGAAAAATTCCTTCGATCTGACAGGAATCGAACATGCGTCTGTAATGCCAATCTAGGGCAACCGCTCCATCAACTGAACTAAAGGTCAAGTCAGCAGACTTTACGAATTCTTTATGCGATTGTTGCATTTTTTTTCTTGGTTTTAACGGTTTTTCTTTGCCGTAACCCTATTTGCAAGAAATCTATGCAGAAACACTTTTATAGATTTCTCACAAATGGCGGCACGGTAAAAAATCGCTAAAAAAAACAAAGATCTGCAATAAGCACACAGACAAATTCTTTGTTTTTTCTTCTGCTGGTTCGTTCCGTAGTTCATTTGCAAGAATGTCAACCACGGTATGCTGAAGGCGCTGGTTAGAACCCAGCCGGAATAAAGAATTTTTTCTTAGTCTTCGATCTTTATATTAATAATTATAAAAAACTAATGAAGTAATTTCATAAAAATAAATTGTAGATAATGGTTGTGACCAACGTGGTAGTCAATAAATTCAATATTAGAAATTTATGAAAGTTGTTCTTCATCATTTCTTTATCTCATAGATTCTGTTTCTGCTAAAATGATTTCACTGGAGCGTTCATAGGTGATTTTTTAAATATTTGCACCTTCCAGTAAAATAGTGCCAATGCTAAATTGTTAATTTTAATCGTTAAATAATACTGTTTTATAATCTAATACCCTTGTGACAAAAAATGTTTAATGTTTCCACATTGAAAAATGTGAGTAACGTGATATTCTTAGAAAGCTCAATGTATTGTAATTTCTTCGTTCCAATATGACGGAAGTTTCTAATGCCTTTTCACGTTTGTACCTTTTCTTACCTTATCTCGAATCGAAAGGTCTGCATAAGTATTGAAAGAAGGAGGGTAGAGAAAATATGTAGTGGAGAAGGGGGAGATAGGGAGGTAGTTCAACTGATGAGGTCACTGGAGGCGCTCCCTTCTGCATACAAAATATACGTGGATGGGAGGTGCTTGCCATTATATGTAGGAAAGTGATTAATGTTGCAAACGTTCCGCTCCATAGGACTTTAAATAAAGGTTCTTGTATTAATTATTTGTCACACAAAATCATTTAAAATTACTCTGAACCTATCTCCCAATAGTACAGGCTTCATATGCCATTATTTTCATCGGGGCGTCTTAAGATACTGGTAAATCTATGCGTAATATAATACTACTATAAAATAATAAATATAAAATAATATCTTTTTTGGAGACGGAGTAAAATAACATTTGCAGGGTTTCAGATTTGATATAATTTTAAAGAGTCATGTAGTTTTATCGATAAATTTTGAAAAAAGGCACAATTTTGCTATAATGTCTAAATTGTCAATATTAATTCGTTTTAATTTTTCCTATTTTAACAATTGGCCTCCTACCGTTGAAATCAATTTTTATTCATATACATTCTAATAAGTACAACAATATTAAATTAAAATGAAAATTTTTTTTAAATCTGTCTCGTCTGTATTTTTAATATACATGCTTGTAAATCTAGTGTATATATGTATATCGATGGCGGAAATTTGAAATGTCGTAAGGGACATTTTGTCTCAAGAGAAAATGATCTTACGACAAAATGTCTCCTATGATATTTCAAATTTCTACCGTCAATATGAGGGTAATAATTTCGACGATGTATTGAATTGTGAAATGTCGTAAGCGACATTTTGTAGCAAGTCACATTTTCCATTACGACAAAATACGTAATAATACCTTACGATATTTCAAATTTCCACTGTCGATATATGTATGAATTTAGAAAAATCGACAATTCATATGAACCAGTGACCAGCAGTTGGACGAATAACGGGCCGATGATGATACAAATGAAACAAGGCTATTTATTGCATAAGAAAAGTGAATGAAACCTAATAAACCGGATCCATTCCCTAATTTATCACCCTTAGAGGAATATAGTAACGCACACACTCAGCATAGCCCCGCACTAGAGAAACCCTGCGCCGCGGGTGCCATGGACACACACATAGACAACCACAAATTACACCCAAATTCACGAGAGAAATAAATGTAGGCCATACAAATATTTCTTTGCATGGCAGTCCGGCATGGTAACCGTTCAGCCACGGAGGAAGGAGGCATATTTATAATGAAGTGGAATATTTTCTACAAATTTGAATGGGCCACTATTGAAGTACCCCCTTATCAACAAAAAAGGTTCATCGAAATAAAAATTGTCAGAGTAATCGCGTGACATACACACAGGAGAACCTCCTCCTTTTTTGAAGTTAGTTAATAATAACGTGATACCCGATTTAATTTATTAGTTTTTCGCATGTCTATTGTTACTGGTCCGAATTGAAGTTTACGAAAATAGAAACAAAAAAGAGGGTCATGAATTTCTTCAACGGACCGAATTTCTTCAACGAGACCAGTGAGGGGAGCTAGTCTACACGTCGTGGTTAATACCTATTTGGTATTAAAGACAAGGGCGCACTTCCATTACAGTTTACAGTAAAAGGCGCTTGTTTACTCACTGAATCCAGGTCTTAAATTGAATTTTCCTTCCATTACGTAAGCTCTGCCTCAGTCATTTACAATGTTCGCATCTTTCAACTTCGTAGCGTTCGGAAAATCTTACAAATTTAAGTTGAACTACCGCTTTTTACCATTCATACTGCCTAATCCTTAAAGAATATCTTATGCGACATGTCTACTAATAATGCATGAAAATTCAATGTCGGAGATCAATTCAGATTAGTGGCAATTGTGGTCTGTGGTGACAATACTCTCGGTGCAGCAACTAGGGTAAGTGGTTGCTAAGACTTGAAAAATGAATCGCCGTAACTTTTAAAATCGATTGTAGTTGAAGTTCGAGTACATTGGGAGAAGTTTTTGAAAACTATTGATTTGTTCTTAAATAACTCTTTTCCATTATCTATAAAGAAAGGTAACAAATTCCGTCATCAGAGGAACTGGCTTCCTATTATAATTACGATACCTCCAATGAACACTACTCCACCATAATTTTTGGCCCTGTTCTGTTTTTTTTTTCACAAAATTGTTCTTTTTCCAATTTTGTGTATAGACACATATATTCACACGATTAAAAAATAAACTTCCCTGCAGACTTAATCTAATTTTTTATTCAACTTTATTTAAAGATTCCGTGTGACCTTTGGTTGGGGAATTGTTAGTGTTTACATTTAAAAACTTCTTAATACTGTGAAAATAGGATCAATTAATTGTCCAACAGCCAAAAGTCGTTTTTTTAGAATATTAACCGACGAGACAAATATGTCGTGAATCTGGTGGTAAGCGACACGCCTGTACATAATTAGCACTTAGGGCTTTAAATCTGAGGGGCACTGCCAATGTGCCCATCACACTGAGAAATAAGTTGACAAGTCTCATGTGCTGTAATTCCACCAGGACCGTTATCCTTTTAAACCGGAACACAGTAATGCTACCATTAGTGTTTGGCAGCAGAAATAGGTAAGGTGACAGTACCTCCATGGACAAACTCTACTGCTACGAATTTATAACTGGCTTGTTTAACAAGAACTTTTAGGTCTTCTGAATCAGTTATATTTATCATCATCATCATATCTGCCGAAGACGTCCACTGCTGAACATAGGCCTCCCTATGTTCAGGGGACGCCTATGTTCTTCAAATTCAAATTCAAATTCAAAATAAACTTTATTTCATAGGTAAGCATTATTACACTTGAAATCGTCACAATAGTTAAACTCTACCGCTCATTCCTAAGGCAGATTCCCCTGAGAAGAATGAGCAAGAAACTCTAGGGGTTGCTCTTTGTTAATAACATTTACAATATTTTTTTTTTATTTGAAACATCAGAGAACGAGACTACCTCCATGAGCTAAACGGGTTACTACCACGGATTTTTGTCATCCAAGTACGCAGAAGTTGTATAATAACCTTTAGTATAAAGTTTTTGTTTCACTATAGTTTTAAACCTCGTGAAAGGCAAATTTTGTACATCAACCGGAATCTTGTTATAGAAGCGTATACATTGCCCCTTAAATGATTTTTTGACTTTGTGAAGACGATTATCAAGAAAAGCTAGTTTATTTCTATTCTTCTGTTTAAGCATGCAATGTTACGCCAATACTTCAACATTTGTGAATCAATTTCGATGATTTTCTTTCTATTGGAAAAGGCGTAGTAGTGGTCCCATTATTTTTTTTATGATACCAAAAGATGGCACGAACAAATCGTGCACCTAATACTAAGCGACATGCCTGTCCATAATAGTTACTGAGCCAATAAGGGCTTTGAGTCACAAAGATCTGAATAATGAATTAAAATAATTTAATAAATACAATTAGTTGTCATTGCCAATTCAGTGTCAACAATAATAAGAATAAAATATACTAACGGATTTGCATTACATAAATAAGTACTGTACGACAAATCGCGTAGTTGAACGTGTCATTATCTTTTTTTTTCATCGAACCAAATAGTTAGGTCCATCGACAAGTTCGACAAGCGTGCAAAAAACGCTTTTCTGCGCAGATTTGTAATGAGAAAGAAAGCCTTTCCGAGCTAGTGAGGTGAAAACCATATTTGTGTTGCAAAACTGAGCGATGCGTTTTGGGTACCGTTTAGGTTCTCGCATCGAGTATATAACCAGAGATAGAGACGAAATGTCATTTAATTTGTTTGAAAACTATATTGGCTAACCCGAGTTTGAAACAATTGACGGGTATCGTCAATGGGTGTTGTTAACTGTTTCACTTCAAATCGACCAGTTAACTTGAGCTTTGCTATAATGGACTAAAATTGCAAAATTACATATTTAATGTTTAATTACCGATGAAATTGATTCCGTTTGTTTTGTAATTAGATGTTTTGCTGTTTTTCCCACACCACCGTATATAACAGCACGTCATTGTTTGAGACAATATTTTTAGTACAATAAATACAGAATATTTTTTGGAATATACAGAGACGTACGCACAGGTCAGTAGTTGGCCTGTCTATATTTCAGTGCATACGGGAGTTGATATTTATAAGAGCTGTATCGCTAATGTGTCACCAGGAATATATGGCCCTTATTTCGTCTCTATTTCTGGTTATATACTCGATGGGTTCTCGAGTTTCTCTCAGAGAAAATTTTAAGGGGACTGTAGCATCACAGTACATTTACTGAAATATTTTGTATGTCCGTAAAAATATACATAATTTCATCAAGAAAGAAGATTTAACATAATATTAACCTTAGAACTAAGTCCACTATAATATATTAAACTTAAAACTAAACCAGGATTTTGTTTAACTAATGTAAACGAGTCTTTTTTGGAGAACTCTATACGTTTTTACAGTAAGATTCTGGAGCATATACGTGACATTGTAGACAATAAATATACCGAATTTTCTAATTATCTTATTTAATTTGTACGGCATTACTCTTATTTGTTTTAAATATTACCTCTAAGCAAAAAAAAAAAAAATGGGAACACAAATAGTTTACAATAAAATACGAAAAATACAACTAATCTCACGTATATTACGATTATCATTTCCTAAGTTTAAAACTTACATTAAAAGTATTTTAAATGAAAAGTTATATTAAAAAAATAAGAGTATGTGTTAGACAAAGACGAATGGAAAGACAACATGAGTCTAGATTCCACACAATTATGATTCAAAGATTATTCCATAGCATTTAAGTTTATTTGAAAGATCAATCCCTAGAGTTTCTTGCTCGTTCTTCTCAGGGAGGTCAGCGCAATAAACGAGCAATAGTTTAAAAAATGACTATTTCAAGAGTATAAAAATTTGACCTATGGAATAAGTAATTATTTGACTTTGGCTTTGAGGCATATGAGAGGAACTCCTCAACAGTATGCATTAGCTTCCATCCTTACATCGTCTTCCCACCTTTTTATCGTCTTCCTCCGGTTCCTGGCCACTCGTATTTAAATTTTGAACTGTTCCATAGTTTTCGTCGTTTCGATTCGTTTTGTCCACGACTTACTTATGCGTTCAGTTATTCTTGAGGAAAGCGCGGCAACGAGCACAGCGCAAGCTAAAAACCTAAAAAAGTTATTATTATTATATTGTAAAGTCAACTAATTATATTTACAGAGAAAAAGAATAAACGCCGAAAGTCTTATACAACGAATACATTATATTTTATTATTCCAATCTCTGTTTGTCTAACCAATAGCTGGTGATGGTAGAGCCGCGTTTTCGATTAAGATTGCCTTAGAGGCTTCTTGGCAATTCCCGGTACGCTCTCCGGCTAATCGATTTGGTTACCGTTGATTGAGCTATTAAATTGGAACTTGTGTCGAGTAATTTAAAAAAACCCGTGGTAACAATCTGTAATTAATGCTTCTGTGTAAGTCTTAATAAGACCTTTACGAAAAACGAGGTTGACGCGATTCCTTGGGCATTTGTGAACCGATTTTGATGATGCTTTTTTGTTGGAAAGAAAGAAGGTCCCGTTTAAATTTAAAGAAAGTATTCTACCTCTAAAGGTGGCAAACTAGGGGATGACTCCGGTTTCGCGCACTTTCCATTAATCGATTCCAATAAAACTTGGCAAATAGATGTAATTCCAATAAAAAACCGTTTTAAGATCTTAGGGGCATTGTCACTGCGCCGTCACCCTGAAACATAACACAATTGACAAGTCCCATTCACCTGTAATTTCACCAGCACCCTTATCCTTCAAAACTGGAACGCAGTAATGGTCACATTACTGCTTGGCGGCAGAAATAGGTAAAGTGGCAGTATTTCCCTGGACGAACTTTTTCACAAGGCGCTCTATTGCTACCAAAAAGCTGAAGATTTGAAAGTGGTATTGTGAAGTAAAGTGAAAAATGTATTAAATTTAAAGAAAGTTCGTACAACTCACTGCAAAATCATGATCTTACGATGGAGTCAGTAACTGGGATTGTAGGTACGTATATTGTACACTCAGCATATAGCTTTTCATTAATATTAAAAAGGAAAATTCGAGAATTTTGTACATATTTTTGTAAATCGAATCATAAATATTTTCGCATCCACTATTCCACGAAACGATAATTCCGAAATTAATGTTTACCAAGAAAAAATTAAAATTCCCAAAAAAAAAGCTTCAATTTAGGTTTATTTGAAGTAAACAATTGTAAAATTTTTTTTCCCTAGCAACAAAGAGTAATTTCTACGCTCAAGTTTTTCTTCACTTTCTCTTTACGCAAATGCTCAATGGAACCATCTAAACACTAACGGTTATTTTAACCGACTTTAAAATAGAAGGAGGTTGTCAATTCGAATATATTGTTTTTGTGTGTATGATGTTACGCGATTACTCCGACCTTTGTTGACCGATTTCGATGATTCTTTTTTTGTTGAAAAGGGGATACCTCAGCCACCACTGAGGATACCTCAGCCAACCCGTGAAATTTGAAGAAAATATTTCACCACTAAAGGTGGCAAACTAGGGAATGAATCCGGTTTATTGGATTTCGACCCACTTTCCGATTACCGATTTCAATATAACTCGGTAAATAGATATATTCCACAAACTTTTGAGGTCAGTTTATAATTACTATTTTTATTATTAGTTATGTATGACAAACTTACTTGAGTTTAAATAAGTACACGTAGTAGATTAATGTCCTGGAATTAGGCATAGACTTCAAGCAAGTTGAACCCATAGAGGGTGGAAATAATAAAGGTAGTTGAACCTCACGACATTATCTGCTGAGCTTTGAACGTGTGATTTCGACCCCTCCTATGTAAAGTATCGTATGTCAAAATTGCCAAGTTTACAGGGGAACGTTTTAAAGTTTTGAATTCACTGAAAAAATCATAACACGTGACTTTAGCATTTCTCAGTTTTATTCGGCAATGCTCGTTACTTTGAAACTCATTCTCGAATAAAACTGAGAAATGCTAAATTCACGACTTATGCTCATTTCAGTGAATTCAGAACTTTAAAACTCAACCCTGTAAACTTGGCAATTTCGACATATGATACTTTACGTAGGAGAGGTCGATTTGTCTCTGCTGTAAAAAGAATTCTCACTTGCCCAGAAAGAACATTCCAGTAATAGTATTTTATGCAATCCTTGCGTAGTGAGGGTTAATAGCGAAAACGATATCCAACTTGCCATTATCAGAAAAATAGTGCCCGCCATCTTGGATTTAGAAATGAGTGCCATATTCGTTATTGAAAATCCTCAAATACCTCGAAAACGATACCCAACTTGCCATTATTCGAAAAATAGTGCCCGTCATCTTGGATTTAGAAATGAGTGCCATATTCATATTGAGCATCCCCAAATACCTCGAAAAGGATACCCAACTTGCCATTATTAGAAAAATCGTGCCCGCCATCTTGGATTTAGAAATCAGTGCCATATTCGTTATTGAACATCTTCAAATACCTCGAAATCTATACCCAACTTGCCATTATTCGAAAAATCGCGCCCGCCATCTTGGATTTAGAAATTAATGCCATATTCGTAATGAGCATCCCCAAATACCTCGAAAAGGATACCCATATTGCATTTTTTTGAAAAATCGTGTCCGCCATCTTGGATTTAGAAATAAGTACTATATTTGTAGTGAGCACCCCCAAATACCTCGTAAATGATACTCAGAATCAAAATCTAAATAATCTTTACTCCATAAGTAAGCATTATTACACTTGAAATCATCACATTGGTTAAACTCTACGCTCATTCGTAAGGCAGATTTCCCCGAGAAGTATGAGCAAGAAACTCTAGGGGTTGCTCTTAGTAAACAACATTTGTTCGCATTCAACTTGTAGAAATTCTGCAACCATCGCGATATTGCCTATTCTCAAAAAATTACGTAATATAATTATTTTGAAACAGAATAGCAAAATGGGGAGAAAGAAATCTGTTACTTTGCAACATTTTCGTGTCTTGTTGCAACGAAATTAATTTTCGATTTTGGTGAATATTTATATAAAAATACAAGTTGAAACGCGTTACTTCCTTGTGGAATGTGATGTTAGTATCTATTTAATGTTTGTCTGACGTATTTTTACACTCATTTACCGCACATTTCGTCATTTTTAGCTAAAATTCTTGAGCTGTTCGCGGTGCAAGTTGACCTTGAGCACTGACGGCCCGCCCGCTCGTGTAGGCCCATTGGGAGCGCTACAACTTGCCTCACTTAGCGTGTGCGGACTAGGTTTCTATGCGTTATTATTCTAAGATTTAATGTGTATTTTGTTAACAATCCATAACAACAAAAAACGAAAACCAAACAAACGCTACAAAACGAAAATCAAAGACATAGAACAGAAGTGGCCAAGTACCGCTAACATTTGAACCGATCTTTTTTTACAAAGGTTCAACCTAACCTTTCAGCCAAGCAAGACCTTTAGGCCAATTTAACCAATCAGAAGACAGTGGAACGATTGCATAGCGTCATATTTGATATTTTAATTAGCAAAAACACGACATTTTTTTTGAAACTCATTCTAGTTCTGTGTACAGAATTACATATAATGCTCATTATAGTTCTGTGTACAGAACCATACTAAAAAATTTTCAGTACATTAGCGAGTACCATAGACAGTAGAATTTTGATTCAGAACTAAAAAGAACGCCTAATGATATGGTTCATGAAATTATAATTGACAGATTAAAGTACAAGAATAGAAAATATATATTTCAGTTTTATCCATCCGGATTCATCTCCTAATTTGCCTCCCTTACAGGTGGAATATTTTCTTTAAATTCGAATGGAACTACTGCTGAGGTACCCAACAAAAAGGGATCATCCAAATTGGTATTCAAATATTAGAGTAATGACATAATATTTTTTTTTATAATATCCAGTGACGGAACGAACAAGTCGTGCGCCTGATGGTAAGCGCCTGTTCATAAGAGTTGCAGTGTCACTCAGAGCTTTAAATCGCAAAGATCTGAACGGCACTGCCACTGCGCCCGTGATCCTGAGACGTAAGTTAACAAGTCCCATGTGCCTGTAATTTCACCATAGTAAGGGTGACATTACTGCTTGGCGGCAGAAATAGGTAAGGTGGCAGTACTTCCCTGGACGAACTCTTTCACAAGGAGCTCTACTGCTACTACACACAAAACACAGCCGAGTTGAGAACTTGTCCTTTTTTTGAAGTCCGCTAATAAAATTTTAAAATTGTTTACAAAGTTTTGCCTGAGCATGGCGTTAACTACACAATCTAATTAAGTGGTGTACCTATTAAACAATTATTTCGCAACACGAGTTAAAGACAATTGATTCCAACATAATAATATTCGCGAAAACAGAAATTGTATATGAAAATGTAATACAATAATTCGAGAAGCAATAATTTTCTTATAATCGCTTTTATTGACAGCACATTTAATCAAAGAAAAGCGTTTATAGCAATAACTAAATGAAGAACGAGCATTTAACGGCTTTAATGCCTTTAAGTAGAAACAATATTCACGGCATAATATACTAATAGAGTAATAGAGATGTAATGCGTGTAATCCAAAATTAAAGATTTCAATGTTTAAGTTAATCAAAATCAAATAATTTATTTGCATGTCGCAGTAAAGGCATAAAATACAATTAAATTTTATATGCTGTTGGTAGATTATTGAAAAGTATCATACAACGCACTTTAATTTGTAATGTATCATGAGCTTTCCGGTGAAGGAACACATCGTAATGAAACCTGCAGGTCGAATAGAGTTCACAGTTTTCGAGAAACGTGAGACGACCCCAACCCGCACTGTACAACGTGGTGGAATATAGCCTAAAATCTCACCCGAGAGTCAGTAGGTCTTATAAATGGGTCTATGATGACGATAATGTAACTCCCTGTAAGCAATATATATATATATAATATATAATAGCAAATCAGAGCGGGAGTTTTGTTAGAATTGATTAATCAATTTAGACTAACAAAATAGGTACTCGTATTTCAAACAATTCCAACGCACGCATTAAATTATGATATTTTATAGTTAATTCATAATTCTTTCAATAATAACATTAATAATCTTAAAATTTTGACATATAATAACAAATATGTACACTTATTTACATACATTACAAAAAAGGACATAAAAAAGGCTTCGGACTTTTATGCTACACTCATGTCCCCGCACTAGGGAAACCTTGAATCGCAGCTGCCATGAACAAACGTAATAGACAACCACAAATTACACACAAACTCACGAAAATAAATAAATGCCATGCAAATATTTCTCCCGACCCGGGAATCGAACCCTGAATCTCTGCGTGGCAAACCAGCATGATAACCGTTTAGCCACAGAGGCAGTCAATGAAACATTTGTCACTTCGTCAGGATTTCTGTCAAAGCGAATAATTTTTATTGTTAATAAGTCAAAAGACAATTAACAATAATATGTATAAAATTGACAATATATATTTCGTCTAGCGTGTTTATTTTAAATCATAATATTCCTTATATATATAATTATTTCCAATCTTTGCTCTTCGGATCATTTTTCCTTTCCTTTTTGATTTTCCTCCTGTCCGTTTCCGTTTTATTAAACTTTGACATTGCCACAATAGTATGAAAAAAGTAAAAAGGTTTGCAGCAAAAATTTAAAAAATATTTAGGGATATGTAATAAAACTCCTTTTTTGGGATGCATCATTTGATCGATTTTAATTATTGGGGCCCCATTTTGAGACGTCCATACTCTCACGTGAAAGTATTTTCATGTTAAAAATCTTTCTCCTAAAAAAATATATTTGATCCCAACCCAAAGAAATCTCTGGGACAAATTATTGGGTAGCTCAATGTAAATAGACAGGGTCTTTTTACAATTGGGTTTCCCGGGGGTCCCAGCATGTTCGCGGAGAGGCAAACACACCTTTTCGACGCGTTCCGCAGAATGAACTTTTATAACAGACCTTCCATTTGACAACCTCTGATAAAATATTTATAGGTACTTGACAAAGGAATGGTTGGACTTTCATGGTTTTTGAAATCGGTCAAGGTTTTCTTTATAAAAGTGGCTTGATAGAATTTCTACCGACGAATCGAGGGCAAGATAATGTTCGAGAGAAAACTCGCCGTAAAACTAATAAGCAGTGCAGACGGGCAATTTCTAAGTGGAAAAAGTTTGAAATCTGGAAGTGGGCAATGATAAGTCTGTGATCAAAGTTCCATAGTCTTCTAATTAATAAAGAGAGTTGTGGTAATCTTGAAAATTGCTAGGCAATTGGTTTTAAAGCTTCAATCGGAACACCAGGTCCTAATGAGCGATCAAAATATGGAAGAAGACTGCTCGACCCAAGGAGCACACTTTATAAGCCTTAAAACTGTTATACCTATAAATAGTCTTAATATGGTATAGATTTAGATAATAGTTCTCTATAAACGGTTTTAGAAAAAAGAAATTGTTCTTATCCGCTCACGCGATGCGCTCATCCTATCGCAAAATGGCGGCTATTTGGTTTCGCAAATTAGAAAAGGATTCAGTTTAAGTTTTTATAAATAAAAATTATTATTCTGCATTGCTAAATAAATACCCTCCGTACTACAACAAAAACATCTCAAATAAAATGCAGTAATACACCGCAAATCCTGCACTTAAAAAGCACTAATTAAATTTTTGCTGTACTTGGGTAAATATGATAATGTTCCGTTTGAGTGGTTCTAACGTTTACCATGAAATTACTCCTTAAATTATAGTTTATAAACATTTATATTCAGGGTAAACTTAAAAAATGCTACTTACGGTATGGTTTCAATAAATAAACACCGAAATCACCAGCCGGGCAGCCCAAACAATAACACACACGATTGTCCTAACGTATTTTTGAAGTTGTTTATTTTTTTTAAGTGACAGACCCAGGCATTGAAAACTTTATGGTTTGCTAGAGTAGTTACCGAAATAGCAACTAGTATTAGTTCTTTTACCTGTTATAACTTCGATATCCGATAAATCGGTATAAAGTCACCATCGGCACCTCTAGGTGTGGTATGCCTACGGCTGCATGTATCGCGTGAGCGGTTAAAGACTTATTTCACTCAAGTCAAAATTTTAACACCTTCTTAATACCAAACATCTTAATTAAGTGTAACCTTTCTTAAGATTTACTCTTATAGTCCTTATTTTAAGTTCATCTGTAGAACAACTGATTATTTTTAGTAAAGTTGTTCTATACCCATCCAGTAAAGCCTATTAATACTCTAAAAACTAGTGTTCTTAACTTTATTCTAGATATATTTAATTTATAGATAATCTGTAGTGTTTGTACTTATTGACAAACACGTTGTAGCGCGTTTTCAGTAGATTTTATTTAAAAAAATACTACAATTAGGGTTTTTGCTCTATTGGACGTTGTAAGAGTTCACGCAAAATGGATAAAGTAAAGAATATTAAAAGATCTGGTGGAGGTAGTAAACCTTGGATATTAAGTCACATCATTCAATACAATCAGCGTTGCCAATGCCAATTTTTCAAAATCCCCAAAAATCACTATATAATAATAATAATAACGTACACACTCAACATAGCCCCGCACTAGGGAAACCCCGTGTCGCGGGTGCCATGGACACACACGTAGACAACCACAAATTACATCCAAACTCACGAGAGAAATAAATGTAGGCAATACAAATATTTCTCTCTACCCGGGAATTGAACCTGGGACCTCTGCATGGCAATCCGGCATGGTAAACTTTGGCCACGGAGGCAGTAATATTAATTATAATATTAATTAGATTCAGCATTAATCTGTAATCAGTCTGAACAAAAAATCATTTTTCTTTGCCTTACAAAATTAAGTAAATTGATTATTTGTTGTGCATTTGGTGACACTATGTTAACGTTAGAAATAATCAATGAGTTTCGACCTATATTTAATATTTAAAGTTGACGAGTGGTAAGTTGCGGTGTGGAAGTACTAACTGCTCGGCTTTGTTTATCAATAGCTGATTTCGTTTTGCTTCATACCGGGGACCGTCCTAAGCGGGAGAAGAATCGCGAACTCAACATGCACCGACTGGTAATTGTACAATACAGAACCAAGTGCTCTAATAATAATTCTATTTAAGCTGCTTGTTAATAATACGAGGGATGTACGATGTTGAATAACACGTCGATATAGTCCATCACAGTGTTCCTAACAGTAACGATCAAACTAGCGATGCATCAGCAATTGATAGATTAAACAAAATGATAAAATGTTAGAATCCCCACATTTTCCTCACGTAGCGCCAATCCCCACAAAATCCCCTATCTAGTTGAAACTCCCCACAATTTGGGAAATTCCCTACAAATTGGCAACGCTGGATACAATAGTCGTACTTCGCGCTTGGGCCAGTCATGGGCCAATTGTTTGTTGACAAATAAATAAACATTGTGAAGTAATTCCATCTTGTGAAATGATAAAAACAATTGAAATGAGCGCGTAATATACTTCAATGTTGTGTATGTGTATTGTGCCGTCTATCAATAGAATACAGTGAAATCATTGTGTGAAATGTGGTTGGCGTGAAAAAATTACCTCAATTTTGTAATGAAAATTTTATTTCTTCCATCATAAGTTAGGGATGTCATTAAAATATTCCTTATATTTAAATGATACGAAATTTATCCACCTTTCTAGTCATATTATAGCACATTCCATATAATTATACAGAATAACGTTTTTTTTGCGACAAATTTAATTTTTTCCAATTGTTTTTTTGACCTAGTGTTTTGAAAAGTTTTTTATTGCATAAACTCACTTTTTCGTATAACCTATATAAATTTAGTATTATAAAGGTTTTATAATACTGTCAAAAGAAAAAAATCGCTTAGAAACATCGCGTTTTGTAGACAATCATAAAAATCTCATAGGAGGAATATTATTCGACAACTTCAACTACACTAAAGCAAGTAAACATAATCTTTTCGTATTCTAAAGTTTTTCTATATATAAAGCTATAGACAAAATGCTCCAACTGTGTTTTGAAAAAAGCTTTAAATTCTTATCGCCATTTTTATTTTTAAAGAATGACTATGAAGTAGCCGAGAAAAATTTCTTTTCTTTTTAAAAAGTAAATCTAAGTTGAAATTAGCTTGAAGAAGCCTAGAACTTCTTGGAAATGATTTGTTTTGTATATTTAAGCTTTCTATAAATATTTAAAACCGAAAATCGATAACTGTATTTTTATTAAGTTTATATTTTATACTTAAATATTTAAAATTACGCGAGCGCATTACTTTTATGCCAGGTTTTACATCACTTTTCACAGTGTATTTAAAGTCGCACGTCAATTTGCGCTTTCTAACCGATTAAACACTGCGAATAAGGCAGAAATATTATATCTAATTTCGCCATGTTGCAATTTTGATAGTTTATATTTTGTAAGCCATTAAACTTGAAATCTATTAGTATTAAGAGAATTGCGTCGTATGTTTGTAACGCTTTAGTATTTTGACGTGCTTCAATGAAGGGTTTTACGAAATTTTCCCAAAAATCTGGTGACAGAAAATCAACTTTTTATGCATCTTCGTCGAACCTGGGACCTTATCCCACAAGGAGATATTGATAGCCTCATTTTGAGTATGCACAATCGTTACAGATGCATTATAAACATCCGAGGTGGTTTTACAGATTATTAAATTTTATTTTGTAACACATTAATTGTTTCATTTAATTTTGTTTTTCTCTTTAATAACCAAAAACAAAAGTACTTATTTTAGTACAAAGTTAACTTTTTCTATTTTTATATGATTTTTACCATAAAAGTCATCAAAAATAAATATAAAAAGATTTTTTATTAAATTTTCAGTCAGATAATAAAGTACTGCGCATTTTGATATAAGAACGTTTCAAGAACTTTTTTTGTAGTTTCTTTGCAATCCATGAAAAACTAAAATATCCGTAGACAGTGTTGATGAGTGTATTTATAGAATATCATCATGAAGAATTATTTAATATTCGAGTGTGGTAACCTGAAATATTTTTTAACATTTCGCGATGATACATTCGAGTGATTAAATAATAAAAATTGTCATCAAAATTAAGTACAAAAAACTTACCTGAAAATTACTGAGCAAAATCTTTAGATTGTATTTTAGCTACAAGAGCAATTAAATTGAAAAACTGACTTTTTTAATTTGTTTGCAATTAGTCTGCCTGCATCTAATGTATACAAGAGAATAAATTATTATTTACACAATATAATAAATTACTAATAATAATAATAATAACACTAAATCACTCTTATTCTGTAGAAACCAACGATGTCTATGTATTTACTAGCGTACAGTCGTTTGTACAAACCAATGATCTTGTACAAACATAGATACAGTCAGGAAATGCGCAACCGTTACTTTTACATATCACGTGATAGCAAGGATATCCTAACTTTTGTATAATTGACTCAACGACTTCAATCTATAGACAAGAACATTCACTACAAATACATGTTCCGAACAAAACACTATCAATAGTGATAGTGTTTTATTTAAGTGTTGAATTTTGTCAAAGAGTCTATACATATTGGAAATGAGCCAGACAGGCAGATAATATTGAGTGTTTACCAATGATATTTATCCATAGTCGGGGAACTAACATAAAGCCCCTGGCAAAGTCGCTATTATTTGCACTTTACATTTCATTTTGGTTTGACCCAGGAGCCTTCCGCTTACTATTTATTATTATTGTATTACTAAAAAGAAAATCGAATTAAGTAAAAAAAATACAGTCGAGTTGTTGAAAATATTGACGATAAGGACCTTGCGGAAGTCAACGATCTTTAGATTATGCAGCCTAGTCTTATTTATATTTTTTAAATTTAAATATGGTAACCTTAGTAACTATTATAATAATATTATACACACTCTGTTGTTGTGTAGTCAGAACATTCTGTTGCTTATTAATCTATTAATGTATGATTATTGCTTTGTTTTGTTTTGTTTTAACACGCGTCATTACATGCTTGCAAAGCGAGATGGATAGTGAGAAATTTTGTATATTATTTGGCGATTACTAAACATTATAATGCACATATGAATCAAAAATCATAACATTACTTACCGAAACCATGCGAATAATTTAAAACTTTAAATTTATGGTCACACAATTAGTCAAATAGCGAAATGTGAACACACCGATGTAAATTAATTTTCAAAGAGGTCCGCATCTGCGTCCGCCATCTTGAATGTTTGACAATCAACTAAATGATGTGCAGCGGCTTCACTGCACATCAGTGAAACACAGAGTGTACATGAAACGCTGCATCTAGTATGCTTGTATATAGTTATCGTTGATTTGGCTACTATTTTTGTTTTTGTTCTTATTATTTGTTTAATTTCGCAGTAGTTTTTGTGTGATAGTATTTTTTATAAATCTTTCTTTGTCTTTGTTGTTATGCTATTGTTTGCTAAATGTGAATGTTCGTTAAGTGCGTTTGATTACTCATATTTAACTGTAATTGTAATTATTTCGTGAATTGTCCCAAATGTACAAAGTAAAGCAAAACAAGTAAGGACCTCTAAAAGAGATACTTTAGACGTAATATTGGATCATTGTCAGGACGACAAACGTATTCTTCAGTCAACATTATTATTCAATAATTATTATTATATAGTTGGTAATAATATAAAAAATGGCTGATTTAAACAAAGTTGAGTGAGAACTGACTTGTCGTTAACTTCAAAGTTAAGGCCCATTATTCCACGCTGCGTCACTAAGGCAAAGTAAAGATGTACTATTGGTCTCTGAAACACATCTCTAATCCGCGCCGGTTTGGTAGATAATGAATGTAACCGAAAATAGGCAGAAAAGAAAATCCAAAAGAAAAGAAAGGAAAAGGTCCGTCTTTTGTTTTAGCGACCCCGTCAGCAGAGCCTCGGCGGGGTGTTGCGGCGCGAGGGCAACTGGAAGTGTTTCCTGCTGACGCTCATGATCGCCGGGTGCCTCGCTTCCGTCGCGTGGTGTAACACCGCCCAAATCGATCGGGAACTCATTGACCTTAACACGTGAGTAATATATCTTGTTTATTTATCTTAAAAAGCTGATCCCGTCACTGAGTACTGTGCTACAAAAACGAAGAAAATAATCTATTAACTTCCTTAGAATTCGATCTTCACTGCGGGCGATATTCGAACAAAAGTGTGCTATTGACTGTACGTCTTGCGGGGAGACTCCTTTCGACTTTACAGTTCGATTCTCATTATCAAATCACGTTATGTATTTTATTTTAAGCAGTCTGCAAAAAACTAACCTAACCGACTCGTATTGGTACATATTTATTTTGAATTACTGTGACTTAAATATCCCGGGAATTAATTACTTGCTCTTTTTGATAATTAAAGTAATTAATTCTGCTGTGATATCGTTTTAAGCTTTGCACCACCATTTCATATTAATGCCATAATTAACCCTTAAAGCTTCAATAGCTAGTAATATAATAAAATCTAACCCCTATAACAGTTTTGTATCCCTCAGGTACCCGATAAAGCGAACCGTTCGAGAATCACCGTGTGACGTAGGCTACGCGTACATTCCAATTGCCTTCGTACTACTTTTGTACCTGGTGTATCTAGTGGAGTGTTACCATAGCACCGCGAGGATACAGTTGGCGAGGAGAGTTGATGTGGCGGCTGTTAGTGCCAGGGTGCATGCTATGAGGAGTGCAACACCCCGAGTCTGGTAAGTCACGATACATTACCTATACCTACGAATGTACAACAAACAGAACGTATAACGTGCAAAGTTTTGGACCGTCTTATCGTAAACGACGGCAAAAGCGATCTTGAGAGGTGGACCCATGTCCTGGTGAAGGTTGCGCAATTCACTGGTTGCAATCAGCGTAAGACTGGTCCTTGCACCGATGTGCCCAGCGGTGGACTGTCATTGAGTCTACTCTATACTCCAATCCATGTACCTGTCGTATCAAATCCAATAGATGTACCTGTATTAACCGTAGTTAACTTAATCCACTAATTATTTTCTTTTTACTTAATGTAAATTTAAATATTGTAATTAATTTACGAAAACAATTTAATGGAACATATTTTGTATACTTTAAGATTTTAATAACGTGAAAAAGAAGTAGAAAAATCAAATACGTTACGAGTAAATACAACAAAATATTTATAGACCAGGTCTACCAAAGTTCAACCAAGATGTTTTTGATTTTAGCGACATTCAGAAATGTTACCGTATTTTATCTAATACTAAGGCTGTTAACAGTTTGACTGCATGTTTGCAGTTCAGAGCTTTAATTCGCAAAGATCTGAGGGTCACTGCCACTGCGTCCATCACCCTGAGACATAAGTTGACAACTCCTATATGCCCTTAATTTCACCAGCACCTTTAACCTTTCCAATGGAGCGCAGTTATGCTCACATTACTGCTTGGCGACAGAAATAAGTAAGGTGGTAGTATTTCGCTGTACGAACTCATTCAAGGAGTTCAAGTGCTACTAAAAAGGGTTCGGTTTGTGTTTGTTGGATCTTTGTATCAATAATAATAAAAACGTGTTTTCACAAAGAAGTACATTATTATCATGGCAGTAAAAGCATCATGATATCTATGTAATAAAAATAAATATTACAATAAACTCCTGTTCATTATTTTAGTAATCATTAATAAATCATCGCTATTCTCAAAATCACTTTAATTATAGACGTACGAATGAGTGCTACTGCTTCATATTGCGAAATGATATTAAATTATAGCTCACGATTGATCATGCTTCTACTTTTTTTTGGTCCGTGATAAAAAATAACAGGAACCGAAAAAAATATCCGCCCACCTCCAACATATTCAACCTCAATTCGTGTGAGGATCGGTTCCCTTAGCATAATTCCCTAGTAAAACCCCCACAGGAATCGTTACGGCCACCACACGCGCCCCTCATAAATAACCTAATTGCTCGGCTGTCAAGGGTAACACTGAATAATAAAGGAAATTAACAAGAAACAATATACTTTGTACATGAACTTTTGGCAACCACAATGTTCCTACATATATTAGCACGACGCCTGAGTGTGTTTAATAGTGAACGTGTTGGCAATGAATGGCTATGTTAGCCGATATGTCAATGTTTTACGTCAAAAATAATTAATTACATCTGTGAGTCGTATTCAACAATTAAGTAATGGTACCTTGAGCAACATTAGATTTTCTGTGTAACTCTATAGCTACAAAGTAATAATGTAGCACTATTCGGTGCTGCTTCTTATTTTATTTATTATTTTGCAGTGTAAAACACAGCGAGCGCGGACGCGGGACGGACGCACGCGTCCGCGCTCGGTGTTTTGTCGTCCATATAAATACACGGAATCAGACTCGCCGCACAGTGGGCCCAAATTGATAATTCTTGGACATAGGAATAACTTGTGGAGTATCGAGCAAATTTTTTTTTATATGACAGATAATAATATTCCTAACAACTTTTATTCTTGTATGATTTCTTTAAAAGTTGATAGTTTCGGAGAAAAAAATTATTAATAGGTTTTTGTATGGAGAAATATACTATTTTTTCTTGATAGATAATGATTGGACCTATATTGTAAATAAACCACACCCATTACATTTTCCTACATTAAAAAATAAAAAATAAAAGGTATATTTCTCCATACTAAATCTATGATCGCGCGTGATCAGGACCGTACAGGATTGCGCGAGAAAGCCTGCACGCGCAAACGCGTGCGATTACCTGTATGAAGTTTTTTTAAGCTAACGTTCTTTCGCGCGCGATTGCTCGTGTTCGTTTTTATTATAACGGAAAGCTTCAGTGTAAAAGGCAACCTTCAGAACGCGCGATTGTGCGGGAACTAATGAGCGCGATCGCGCGGATTTTCTCTTTTCCTTCCAACGTTTTTACACGCGCTGTCAATCACACACGATTGCTGTATCACGCGCGATAGTCTCTGTGTAAAGGCGGCGATTCTGCATCGACAAGAGTAGTAACTCCGTTATTCGAACTATACTCAAAGTTTAAAGTCGCATAGTTTTCGCCTGTAGTCACGCAATTTATTTAATAAATTTTAAAATAGTCATAGGTTTCGTCCGACAATGGAACATCATGGGTTTAATACGCTTTTTTTCTACATATTACGGTACTTTCTATATACTATGTAATTTCTCCATTAAATAAGTAATATCACCATTACGTTGTGATACCACACGATCCAAAAGTAAGCAAGTCAAAAGTCAGACCAAAAATACAAACACATATTGTCACTTTCCTCGTATTTACAATGTAAATTTGATGAAATATGAACGAAATAACGTTCAATTGTTAATAAAACATTTTGACTGTTTGTATCAGTCGGTTTGTTTGCGGATTTCGACCTTTGTGTGGTGAAGCACGCAATTTCTATACATTGTGAGATATATCTATTGTAATTTAATATCAAGCTGGATCTATATTACTGCATTGTACTGGCGTATCACGTATATCATCTGTTCTAGCCTTAACGTCGGGCAGGAAATATGGAAATCTATAATAAGGCAAGGCCTCTGTATTTTTTGCGTATAAAATACGCTACAATAAAAAAACTCATACTATAATAATCATGGTGAAGCTATGCATTACGGTTTTAAATAATTCTCTGCTAGAAGTCGTGACTCGTAAGAAAATCATGATGATGTTATGTGGCCGCAAGTTATAAGTGCATGTGAAAATAAAAAGAAGTGTAAACGAGATCCTAGATCTGAAGGTTAGTGTAATCGCGATCCTTTTCCCCTTCTTTTACTTGCGAGCTCAGCCTTCCCTCAGCTCTCAATGAGCTATCAAAGTCATATTATTTTGTTTTTAATATATCATCATCACAGAAATAAATCATCATCCACAATCCATCTTCACCTACTGCTAGGTATCCCGTAATTTATGCCATCTACCCCGATCCTATGCTACTCTCTCTCAACTACGGCCCGCGACTTTGGCGAAGTCTCGTTCACCAATCTCGCTACAAGACGTCCCACACATTCTTGACTACCATTCGGGTATCGCTTTACTCCATCTGTCTTCACTACGTCTCGCAATATGTCATACCCAACTCCATTTTAAGTTCGTTATACGATCTTCTACGTCCTGGACCTTAGTTCATCTTCGGAATTCGGAATTCGGCTCCATGGCTCTTTGCGAAACTCTCACTCTGTATACAACCTTCTGTGAGAGCGTACACGACTCTGCAACGTAGGTTTTTGGCAAGATACATTGGTTGAATAAGCGGATTTTAATGTATAACGTCATTAAACAGTGTCATAAATTGTTAAAGTTCTATAACAATTGGCGGTTGGATTTATTTGGGCGTGTAAGATTCTGACTTTTTAATTAATCAGAAACGCCGTTGAAACGTTTAATGCAAATTATTTTAATTAAACAAACAAATAGCTCGGCCGGCCTGGATGGATGTGACGTTTGTGTGATTACCATCGGATAATTACTACACTTTTGGAAGTAATAATCGTAAAGCTTTCTTCTTTTCCCGTTAATCTCATTTCATTTTGGGGTTGTCCTCGTTTTTTCTCCGTTATGTCAACTAGATTAATTTGACATCATTGGGTATTATTACACAAGCTCCGTGCAATCTTCATTGAGTTATTATGCTACCTAAACCACCATGGAATGCGTTTGGGTTAAATAAGCACAATTAGATTTTAGCGTATATATTGGAATGAGTCACAAAATGAAGTTAAGAAAAAAAAAGAACAAAATATACAACGGTCAAAACATATCATATATAAAAATACTTATAAAACAGGCCAGTGTGTTTATTATTAAAAATTATATTAAATATCGAGTTCTTAGGTTTTCGCGATTGTTACACATAGGAAATGAAACTATTTTTCCGGATTTAAATCGCGTATATTTGTTTTTTCATTATAATAATATATAATAGTTATTATAAATCATATAATAAACCAAGAAGCTTTAACAGTCTGTAAGTTTGTGCTCGCCACTTAGGAAACTTTTACTTACATCATTAATCCATTTATTATACTTTACCTACACTAAACTGACAGTTTCCTTGTTGCCTAATTCCTTGTCCCTAGAGTTCCGTTCCAATATTTCCTTTATGAAATATCGTACAGTTTCAGAATAATAAATAATACACTTTTCAATATCGAAAGAACTTTTCAAAGTTGTTATAAGGCTTTACAATTGCTTCTCTATAAAGGCAACATTTATATATATTACCGGGAGTGTAGGTAAAGCTCTATTGAGAGCAACTTGTAGTCGTTTAAATATACGAATAGCGTGAACATGAGAACGGGTGACGTATAACGAAAAAAAAAACACTTTTTATGTATACACTTGAAGATTATGTTTTTGTAGAGCTAACAATTAGAACGTTAACTTATTTTTAAGCACAAGAGAAAGCTACGATACACAGACCGTTTTTAGGTAGCATATGTGCTGCCAGAGAGTCCCGACCTGGTCTATCTTCCCCATCAAGCTTCGTCGAGGTACATCAGCAGAGGGAGCGCGCGATGCACGCCGTAACCTGCAGGTGGCGCCTTTGTCTCGCAGTTCTTCATCATGATGGTTTCCGATATACATTTATAATATAAAAAGAGAATAATGTAAATGACACGTATACATAATATATTCTTTATTTTTAGAAGCAATCTGTAATACGAAGATGTTGAGACAACACTTTCGTTTTCAATTGTACATACTTTTATATCATTATTCGCGTATATTCTATTGTACAGACAGGATAACGTTTCCGCCTGGAACAGTATGCCTTAATGTAGTCAGTCACGTCCTTGTCACCGCAAATACGTACATGGTAATCAGGAGTTAATTAAACCATTTGTGCAGGTGGAAGGCGATATGCTACCACTACGTGCGACGCAAGCGACAAGTCACGAGGTATCGAAATGGCGACGCTTACACAACTACGCAGGTAACAATACTAGTTAATAGTCGATTTGACAGTTGTACTGTTTTGGTAAAAAAATGTTTTATAAATTTATATATTTTTCTTTAAATGGCACATAGAAACACAGTTGCGTCTTGGAGACGCCATGTGACTCTAAGACGCTACAGTACCAAAATCGTTAGGGACACCGTGAGGTTCAAGTACGCTAAAGTATCAAAATCGTTAGGAACACCGTGTGGTTCTAGGACGCTAAAGCACCAAAATCGTTAGGAACATCGTGTGGTTCTGGGACGCTAAAGTACCAAAAACGTTAGGGACACCGTGAGTGAGGTTCTAGTACGCTAAAGTATCAAAATCGTTAGGAAAATTGTGTGGTTCTAGGACGCTAAAGCACCAAAATCGTTAGGAACACCGTGATGTTCTAGGACTCTAAAGTACCAAAGTCGTTAGGGACATCGTGAGATTCTAGTACGCTAAAGTATCAAAATCGTTAGTAACAGCGTGTGGTTCTAGGACGCTAAAGCACCAAAATCGTTAGGAACAACGTGTGGTTCTGGGACGCTAAAGTACCAAAAACGTTAGGGGCACTGTGAGGTTCTAGTGCGCTAAAGTATCAAAATCGTTAGGAACACTGTAGTTCTAGGACGCTAAAACACCAAAATCGTTAGGAACACCGTGATGTTCTATGACGCTAAAGTACCAAACTCGTTAGGGGCACCGTCAAGTTCTAGTACGCTATAGTCCCAAAATCGTTAGGGATACCGTCTGGCTCTAGGACGCTAAAGTACCAAAATCGTTAGGAACGCCATGTGATTCTAGGACACTAAAGTACCAAAATCGTTAGGAACACCGTGTGGCTCCAGGATGCTACAGTACAAAAATCGTTAGGAACACCTTGTGGCTCTAAGACACTACAGTACTAAAATCGTTACAACACCGTGTATCTTTAGGACGCGTGACGGGTCGATATAGCCGAGTTGCTAAGTCAACGATTATGCAGAGATTTTGATGATGACTTTATATGAGTAGCAAATTAAGTAATATAACCCAAAATAAGCACATTTTAATAGCCTAATTTTACTAGTATGGTAAGTATATTTTTATTCATTATATATAATTATGTATGATAAGGTAATTAAGTAAAGTTTCCTTTAATATGGTAATTATAAATTAAGCGTACTGAATACACCAATTAGCTTAATGGAAAAATTACACTCCATTTCCTATTTTGTTCAGTTCTTTACTTTTTTTATAATTATTAATACAAACATCGAACACAAAGAAAAATTCCTTCGACCTGACAGGACTAAACTAAAATAAAAAATTATTCTATAATCAGGGACTTTTTAGCTTTATAAGTGTGGGTTTTAGCGCATAGCATATCGGTTTACAGTAAAAAAGAGGATTTGCCATGAAAACTACGCAGCTGGGCAAACCGATTGGAAATAGCAAGGAGAACGCTGGAATCTAATGCATATGACGAAGGGCTGCTCTATTTTTGAATTTGTCCCTTAATGCTAAAATAATATATCACGATCTTTTAAGTATTTTTTTTTCTTGCAATTATTAATGCAAAATCGAACTGGCGGCAATTTTTTCTTGCTTTGTTTAAATTATAGGAATGGCGTGTGTAACGTAAGTAATGTTAATTAACGAGACTCCGCAACAGGGGTATATGTTATCGTACTGATTAGTTATTTGATATTGCGACTGATTAGGAACGGTTTTGAGAGTATATTTGCCAAGAGAAATTAAGATGTAGAGGCGTGCACGTGGATATCTAATTAGTAGCTTATATTGATCGAACACGTAACAAGTTCATGTTGTGACGTCCTTCGAAAGGTCGCTATAGAGACCTTGAGTATAGATAAATTATTTTTAAATAATTAACATTAAAATGCACTTGCTTTTGACCACTACCTAGCCCTGGACCAAAGATAGGATCTACGATGGAGAGCTCGCCCAGAAGATGCCTATTCACAACTTAAAGATACTCGGGCAGTCGCAGGCACGGAATTCAATTCCTGGACTGTACGCATAAAAAAATATGACTGGGAATGTCGCAAATTATATAACAAATGTTTATAATAAATTTTTAAACAACAGGTCCAATGATTAATAAATACAGTATAAACAGGCTGCGTGTCGCCTTACGCGAGCGGTAAATTCAGTAAAGTAGAAATTCAGTACAATAAGGAAATACAATTTCAACACTCTGTACCAAAAGCCTTTCTTTTGGAAGGGTATATGGTCTGTGAATAACTACAAAAACTATGAACCTTGTATAAAGTTATGAGAACTCATGGTTGCGTGACAAAAAAGAGTTTTAATAGCTCTATTTCATTTGTGTAGCTCCTTGTGAACGGGTTCGTCCAGGGAAATTCTGTCACTATACCTATTTCTGCCGCCTAGCAGTAAGTAACGTAACTATAACTGCCTTCCGGTTTTGAAGAGTCAACTTTTGTCTCAAAGTGACGAGCGCAGAGATAGTGCCCCTCGAATCGGGTTTGTAGCATCTGCGCCCAATATCGGTTTAAAGTTGCAACTGAACCCAAATCCCTATGCGAGTATCGTGTGATCCCGGGACTTGTGGCTTGTTGAAAAAATTAAAGTTTTATCCAGTCCCGGGTTCAGTTGCACCTCGAGAGATCGTTAAATTTGTATCGTCTGAACGCGAATTCATTGTCGATAGATGTTCTTTGCGATTTAAAAGGTGTGAGTGGCATTGTAACTGTTATGAATAGACACCAGGTACTGATTTGCTTATATCATCACTTGATATCATAAAAAAACAAGAATTTGAAACTAATTTGAAATTTAGTAGCAGTAGAGCTCCTTGTGAAAGAGTTCGTTCGGAGAAGTACTGTCACCTTACCTATTTCTGCCGCAAAGCAGCAAAATATATGTAAAACAAAAAAAGATATTCGATAATATTCGTGCTTCGGCTGTAGTCGGTGTGTATATATATATACACACAGAACAAAATTGATCTTCATTAATGTACCGACCTAAATTAGAAAACCAACTTTGCAACACGCAACAAAAACAAGAAACGTCCAGGATATAAGTGACCGGAGTGCTAATTGAATTGCCAAATTGGATTGCCATTTTGGAACAGTACACAGCGACGAGACAGAAAAATCTCTCCATCTTCGATTTAAGAGCTAGGTTCTTGTTGTCCTCAGTAAAACTTTTTTGTGACCTCTTTATGTGAAATGGCCCCAACTTTCTATTGATTTGGTTAAAATAACTTATTCCGGCGATCCTCTTTTTTACAAAAATTCAGAAATATAAGCGTCGATACTAGATAATAATAATAACAATAATAATAATAATCAATCATATATTTCGGACTTCGAATCCATAGTGTTAGTAACAATATAACTTAAAATTTAGTGTGTTTTATGTAACAATTGGGAAGATACATTTTAACATTTATTAATAAAATTCCCTTGTAGAACGGCGCGAGGCGCAGCTACCGGCTTGGTTGAATAGGAAATGTTACAAAAATAGTAACTAATTTTCTTTAATTAGAACTAAAACGTAAATGGTACCTTTTTAGGTAGTACAGCCCCCGTAGCATAGCTACGCATGATAGTCGCGATACGCGCACGATTAAAATTTAAATAAGCGCACGCTATTGGCTGTCTCAATCAGATCTAATTTAGATAGCCAATAGCGCGTGCTTATTTCATGTTTATCGCGCGCGTCGCGACTATCATGCGTAGCCATGCTACGGGGGCAGGTTAGTAAAAATCACGTAAAATATAAGAGGCATGTTAATTAAATCACTATTGAAGTACAAAGTAGTGTCTATCTTTCGCGTAAATTCTCGTAAAATCGTAGTATAATGCCTTATTGTGCTGTTTTGAAGTGCAAAAATGACAGCTGCACCAACAACATTACCCGTTATAGTAGTATTTCAAATCATCGGTAAATCTTATTTTAGTAAATTTTCAATTTTCTGTTTATATATACATTCAGACGTTAATCGTTCGTCTGTCGTTCGTTTCGAATCGTTAGTCCAGCTAGTGGCCTCAAGATGGCAGCACATTGTATAAAATTTCAGTATAAAATCAAAACGTCGTAACTTGCAATAAAGGCATTGAACTTTCAACGAAATATATTAACAATCCAGAATTTGTAACATCTTTTTAAATTAGCAACTTTGACCAATCATTATCAAGATTTCATAGTGTTTATTATTTGTTTGTGTGCGTGGCGATATTGGTTTCGATAGTAATGGAAGCTTATGGCACTTCCATTGCTTTTTTCTTCCGTGATCTCGTTAATTATGCTATGTACAATTTTGTTAGAAAAAATCGATTCCTGTCTGTTCCACGGCAATTTAAATTGGGGCCTTACGAGCTGGATAACGGCCTCGCTGCTGGATGAGCCAGGTTCTTTAGTAGCAGTAGAGCACCTTGTGAAAGAGTTCGTCCAGGGAAGTACTGCTAACTTGCCTATTTCTGACGCCAAGCAGTAATGTAAGGCTTGCTCTGTTGCGGTTTTGAAGGGTAAGGGGCTGGTGAAATTACAGGCACATGGGACTTGTCAACTTGTAAGCCTCTGGAAGACGGTCGCAGTGGCAGTACCCGTCAGATTTTTGTGATTTAAAGCTCAGAGTGACACTGCAATTGTTGTGGATAGGTGTGTCGCTTACAACCAGGCGCACGACTTGTTCATCCCGTCACTTGAAATCATAAAAAAGACGTTCGGGCTAGACCTGGTATTCACAGTACAAGGAATTGCCTAGTTTGAGAACAGGTAATGAACTGATGTGATCTTCTGTTATGTTATTATTAACATAACAGAAAATACTAGTTATAGTTATATCATATAGCTGTAATCACTAGTTATGTATAAATATAACTAGTGCCTAGAGCTGAATAACATATTACGAGCGTTTATTAATTAGGAAAATAAATTTAGTATGTTATAAAATTAAAAAAAAAATTATAAACAAATGTGACCGCCACTTACTATAACAAAGTCCTAGAAATGTTTTACAGAGGACTGAAGGGCGTTAAAAACCACGAATCTAAGGCAGAAAGATTATTCTGTATTTTAAATGTGTACTGTTCCATAATAGCAATCTAATTTACGTAGGTGTAATGTGATAATAGAGTATATTGAGATAGGTGAAGTTTTACGCACCGTAACACGGTAATTCGTTACGGCTACTAAACTAACGTCAAAATACACATCTGCAAAAGAGGATTGGATAATTAGGCAATTGACAATTTCTACGAGAATAAAATTACACTGGCTTCTAAATATACTCACGGACACATAATTGCACCTTGCAATTTTATTTTTAACCTACTTCAAAAAGGAGACTCTCTGTATTTTTTTGTGTATGTTACACGATTCCACCGACATTTGTGAATCGGTTTCGATTATTCTTTTTTGTTGGAGAGAGGGTACCTCAATAGTTGTCCCATTCAAATTTGAAGAAAATATTCCACCTTTAAGGGTGGCAAATTAGGGGATGAATCCAGTTTATTGGATTTCACCCACTTTCCTTTAACCGATTACGTAAAAGTTGGCAAATAATGTTACTGCCTCCATGGCTGAACGATTACCAAGCTGGTCTGCCACGCAAAGGTCTCGGGTTCTATTTCCGGCCCGGCAGAAATATTACTCTCGTGAGTTTGGGTGTAACTTATGTACCCCGCGATACAGGGTTTCCCTAGTACGGAGCCATGAGCGTATGCAATATTATCATTATTTTGGATATCTATTTTAGACTCTCGCCTCTCCATAGGCATCAAAAAAAAAATTAAATGGGAGAGGCGGTATTTAAAAAATAAACAAACTTTTGAGATCAGTTTTCTTTTCTTTTAAATAGTAATAATTATAAATACAAACACATTGTCATCATCGAAGAAAAAGTTTTTAGATCTTTGAAGCAAGGATAAGTGGAAACGACGTTTAGTCTAACAATTTAAAAACTGCTAAATAATAATATAATGAACTTATTAGCTTCCACAGTTAAACTTATATCTCGTACATAAAATACAGTGTTTTTAAAGCATAGGGCATTTAATACTGAAATTGCAAGGTGGCTAGAATTTCTGTGTCCGAGAGCATAATAACATTTGCGTACATACTACGTTCACATGAGTAGTCTAGAAATAATGTTGGTTCCTTTTTTTTTCTATGTGCATATTTAGGGAGACCAAACTTATCGACATGGAACTGCTTTAAGACGGTTAACAGAAGCTTTACGGCTATGTAATAAGAGCAAAAAAGACGTGCGTTATTCGTCTGTGGCGATCCGAGCGCAAGCAAAACGCGCAACATCATTTTCGTGCCTACGCATGGACAAGATTTTTCTGACCAGCTCAAACTAATTCCCAGTAAATAAGTGTGGTGACTCCCTTAGGTAAACAAGTTTATTCTCTCTGTATCTTAAGTACTAAATACTTATTAGTAGTAGAGCATTTTAGCTTATCATAAACTTGGAAATATTCTAAAAAATGTAAGAAACATACTACTTAATGTTTATGAATGTATAAGATCAAAGTCATGAATCAGGTATGTAGGTTTTAGCAAAAGTGGAGCTCCTTGTGATACACTTTATCTAGGGAAGTACTATCACGTTACCTATTTCTGCCGCAAAGCGGTAAAGTGAGCGTTACTGCGTTATGGTTTTGAAGTGTAAGGATGGTGAAATTGCAGGCACATTGGACATGTCATATTTAACTAATTTAATAATTAATAAAAATTAATAATTAACTAAAGCAAAGGAAACGTAGTTATAATGACATCGGGTTTAAATAGTCAAATACAATATTTAGTAGTGTGTTTCATACGTGTTATTACTGCCGTACTCTTTTATTTAGTCGCATATTATTAACAGTCCATCTAAACAGTCTTTCTAAATACTGCCAACTCCTGGATTTTTAGGTTGTTTATCGTAGGAAATTTGTAATACGTGATATTACACATTTAAATATTTAATATATGCCGTATAGATTTAAGCGATTAGAAACATATTTGTGTATTTTGTCCTTTATACAATAAATAAATTAAAAAAAAAAAAGTATTTAGTAGTATTTTAACTAGGCAGTTTGAAATGTTATCTATTAGCTGAAAATATTATTATATATTTAGAACTAGTTTCAAAAAATTAATGAAATTTTACGATAAGTAGCCAGGTAACCTCATAAAATACCCTATCACGGTTTGTTTACATTTAGTTAAGTAATTACCTAAACCTTTAAAGTATAGAAGGGTCAATATTCCTAATGGTTCAGTAATTCGCAGTGAACATAACTTATTACGAGTTGACGGACCCCCGTTAAGCTAATTATTGTAAGCTAGTGGCGACCCACCCGTCCTATGCTATTAAGTAAGTAACTTTTCTACCCCCTTTCCACTTTTCAACTATTTGTCAGCTAACTTTCATGTCAAAGAACGTGGAAATTATGACAAGAGTTCCGAGTTCAGATACTTTGTGAAGATGTTGTTTTATAGACTTTTTGTATTTTCGACATATTGTTCAATTAGTACAAAATGTTCTTTAAGTTAGGATTGAAGGATTTTTGGATTGACTAGCAAGGCATTTGTGAACGATTAATTATTTGGATTTAGAGTTATATTAAACAAACTTTTTACACCTGACTCGGTGACTAAATATTTTCATAGATTCTCAAAGATGGCGCTACGGCTAAAAAGTTGTTGAAAAAACCAAATACAAATATCCGAAAAACAAGCACACAGAAAAATTCGTGACGTGTGCTGGTTCGTTTCTTGGCTTAGTTAGCATGGTGTTTAGCACGGTTTGCTAGAAGACGTCGGTTCGTATCCGGCCGGGTCGAAGGAATTTTTTGTATTAATAATTATAACAATTTTTTTTACAATCAAAGCAGGATTTGGTGTTGTCATGTTTCTTTTTTGGTATTTTCTAATCCATCCGTTAGTTCCGATACCTATAATTACTCCATTTGAGTTTTATTGGCTAATTTAAGTTGTATTTGTATACATGTATATAATATTTTCATTAATTTTACATTTTTAACATTGTATAAATGTTCAAAAAAATGAATGAATGAATGAATGAAATATTCTTTATTGCACATAAAATTACAATTAAAATACAATACAATAGCTTAAGTATAATAAAAAAATATATAATATAAATATAAGTATAGTAAAAAATGATATGGATACAATATATTATATAAAACATGAGTGATTGTTTTTCACAGATTGTAGTTTGTTTAGTTTTCTTTTTTTTTAAACTGTGTCATGATTATATATTTTTTAATACAACACAAGATACTTACTTATTTTTGAAATATCTAACATTTACATAAATTCGAAAACGTGTGAACATTTCCGTGCACGCTAGTATACAAACAGGGTCTGTCGTATAACTTAGATTGTTAATAACAGTTAAATTGTCCTCCTCCAAATACGCCAAATGCCAACATAAACATTTTTGTACCACTTTAAAAGCTCTCTATATCTTTGCCCAGGTATACTACGAAAGAGTAAACACGCACAGCGCAAACACATCGTTCGCACATGCGTGCTGTGGGCAGCGCGATGCTTCACGAAATCTTGTGTTGGACTTGAAGACTCCTATCACGAAGGTTCGGTTTAGCAAAGGCTTCGCTTTTGCTAATATTGAGGCTGCTAGTGGTAAGTAGCACACTAAAAACAACACTGATAACGTCGATAACGCTGGCTACAATACCAATTAATTTAAATTTATTTAGGATTATGGGACTGATTAAGTAAAAGGCCGTGGTTGCCTAATGGTTTGACCTACTGCCTCTCAAGCAGAAGCCGTGGGTTCGGATTTCCATTTGAAAGTTATCATAGGGTTTTCGGTGAATGAAAACATCGTGATGAAACCTGCATGTTGAAGAAGGTTCAACAGTCGGAAAACGTGCGAACTCCCCAACCCGCAATGACCTAAAGCCGCGCCTGAGAGGAGACCGTGCCCAGCAGTGGAACACATAATTGGGTTGATGATTATGACAATGTATCTGTATTTCAAAGATTCCTTATAAAGTTGCGATGAAAATCTCTAGACGATTAGCGACTTTTGCAATTCTCTGTACAATGACTAGTTGTAAAGAGAAAAATTATATGTATATATCTTGAACACTAACATAAGTGAAGTCTATTCAAGGCTTTTAAATTTGTATTACTATATTATATACATTGTATCTCATTCATCATAAAAATGAAACGATTTCATATTTCTTTGTGTCACTATAGAATTACTATCAAAGTCAACGTCTAGCACACCGTATTTTACTTTTTATACTAATGTTACTTCTAATACGAAAGAAAATCCTATGGATCTAAAGCATTAATTGACTAAATTTGGGGCACAGACCGGGGAACATGACTTGTATTTGATATAGTGATCTTCTCAAAAAATATTAAAAATACATCTCCAATACGTTACTATACAAACACTTCATTCCAGATAAAATTGAATCAACTACGGCAAATAATTTCTTACAGAGTTTGAAGATCAGAGGTCGAGATTTTTTGCAGAACACGAAAGGTTTGATGATTTCATGGAAATGCGAGAAGGCTTGGATCTTATTGGCGTCAGTTCGTTCAAGGAATATATGGTAGCATACAGGTAAATTAAATGAATGCATAAACGAAAGAAATTTATAATGAATTAATTTAACGTAGGCTTGAAATCGAATTCTCTTTCCGCAGGGATACTGATCGCTGTCCATGGTATTCGTCTCAACTTCTGTTCTGGACTTTGTCTTGTTTACTTCTCTCGTGGCCTCTTCGTATTTTAATAGAGTGTAATACCGCTTACGTTCATTACACGGTCAGTAAAGTTTTTTATGTCCTTTTATCATTAAGGATTATGAGTACCGCTATCTGAGAACCGATGTTTCGTTGCAGATAACCAAGATTTTCGGGACAAACTACGAGTTGGATCCGAGCCGTCAATTAGATTTAGAGACGCATTTGTCAGATACTTTGCCTCCTGTTCCTACCACAAATTACGCCTGGGCTCTCGCAGATGAGCAGAGTGCCGTGCATCGTTCAGTTTCCCGTCCGAGTCGCGCTCTTCCACTCTCTCATGCTTCTACTGTTGATAGCCTCGAATTATTTGCTGCTATTCGAGGAAACTGTGCCTTAGTACCTTCCTACTCAGAAGCTATGCGAATAGACGCCGCCGTTAGGGAAGATCCTGCTGAGAACCAACAAAACAATGGTGTTTTGGTGAGCATAGAATCTGAAACTAGGCTTAATAGACCAACACTGAAAGCAGCGTCGTTCGATGAGCCATCTCGAAGGCAGCGAGTAACAATTACCGAAACCCATTCTAGTTATAACGTAGCTGCTAGTGCGAGGTCCAACGAGGCCAAGCAACAAAACAGGCGATCTTGGACGGGAGTACTGACAACAGCAAGAAGCGCAAGGCAGATCCTCGAAGACTTTAGGTCGCAAAACAATCCGGCCAATTACGAACGTATGTCAGAGACTGATAGCAATCGAAACGGACAACTTTATTTCTCCAGTGAACTGTCGCCAACATGTTCAAGAGATCCATTTAGAGGACGAGCGCAGACGACGCCAACAGATGAACCGCCGTCGTACGAAGAGGCATTAAAACTTCCAGCTTTGAGAAGACTCACAAGGTCAATAACTGGTACTGAATTAGCGGGACCTAGACGAGCATTTCTGAGAGATGTTCTCGCAAACAGAAGATCGTGTCTGGAGGGCGTAGGAGTACTATCCGGAACGAAAGTAGTCAGGTTGCCGTGTAGTGAGTCGGGTGACGAAACACCGCTATAGCGCTTCAGTGCTCAAGAAATTACTGACTTTTATTACTTTTTATGGTGCAATAAAATTTTGACATTGTCGTTGTGCGATAAAGATATTGTGGTTACTATAATTTACAGTAAGGTATATGAGTAGGTATCGCTTTGGAACTGACGAGTTCTGAAGAATGAGCTTGCGCAATTATATGTAGTACTCGGTAGTTTATACGAAAGGTGTTTTAGGCAAGGGAATTGAAGATCTAGTTTTCATGTTTAATACTTTCTAGAGCTCATGTCACGATAATTCAGAATATTTCACAGTTTCAGACTCATTCCAAAATTCAAAAATGTCATGTTTAAAATAGTAATTATTTTGAAATCTACGTTTACCCTAGAACCTACCTAAATTTTTCAATATTCTATGCTTTATTTAGCGGTCTCGTTTGTTAATATCGCCCTCTCTGCCTACTAAATACGTCCCATTTTTTACTCTACTAACGAACGTTGTTATTAATATAGAAGATTAATTGTAAGTTCGAGTAAAGTTAAGAAGGCTTGTTGTTAACGAACACAATTACGTGGTATGAGGCCGTGCCTTGTATCTATATAGCTCTAGGGAACCTCTGCGTACTGATATTGACTCAATTTAGATAAACCAAAATTCCATAGATTGTACTTTAATTAGAAATACCCGACATGATCTAAAATTAAAATAAAAAACTAAAGATAAAATAAAGACGATTAAAATGTTATGTATTTCCCAAATAATTTAAAAGTTGTAATAATGATCAACGGACAAACAAATTACCTGGTCTCAAAATAGGGTATTCCCTATAATTTATTCGTGGGGCGTACTATAAGTTTCCGGAATGAATAAGAAAAAAATACTATAAATGGTCAGAAATGAATTTATTGTTTCTTAAAATATTCACCGTAAGCGTTATTGCACTTTTTCATACGAATGAACCAATTTTGAAAACATGTATGCCACTCCTCCGTGACAATCTCTGAAACTTATTTTTCATACTCTTCGATAGCTTCTTCAGGTGATGAAAATCGTGGACCGCGTAACTGGTTCATAATTTTTGGAAATAAATAAAAGTCACAAGGTGCCAGGTCGGGACTGTACGCGGGATGACTTATAAGGTCAATGTTGTTCACTTCAAAAATTCATTTGTCTGTCTGGCCGTGTGAGAACTGGCATTATCGTGGTACAAGATGATACGGCGTTTACGGTTATTTTTACGGAGTTTGTCAATAACTTCCGGCAAACAAATAGTCGTGTACCAATCACTATTCATGGTACAATGATTCTCCAAATCAACAGCAGCCACGTGTCCAGTTTTATTTAAAAAAGAAGCAATCATTCGCTTAACGGCGCTTTGCACGCTCGCCGCTTTGGTTGGCTTCGGCTCATCTCGAATGACCCATACGCTCGATTGCTGCTTTGTTTTGAGATCGTAACTATAAATTCATGTTTCGTCACCTATTACTATATCCCACACCAAATTTGACGCCTCTTCTTTGAATCTGGAAAGCATGGCATTGCAAGAAGTGACGATCCGTTTTTTTAGGCCTCAGTTAAATTGTTTGAGATCCACCGAGAGCACAGCATTTTTACACTGAAATGTTTGTGTAGTATCGATTGTATTTGACTCATGCCTATGCCTAAAGATGCCCGAATCTCATGGTATACTACATACCTGTCTGTTTTGATCATACGGCGCACAGCATCGATGTTTTTGTTGTTCACAGCAGTGGACGGGCGACCATCACGAAATTCGTCACTAAGATCCACACGATCGCGTTTGAATTCTGCAAACCAGCTATAAATAGTCGTCTTGCATGGTACTTCATTGCCAAAAGCAGTTTAAAGCCGAGGGAAGCTCCGCTGAGCTATTAAATTACACTTAAAGTCGTAGAAAATCATACTACGAAAATTTTCACGAGTTAAATCCATGGTGATGAAAACAATCAATTTCTAAAATGACGCCACAGTGTAAAAACAAGTGACAGTCAGATGAAACAAACTGTATTTTACAGCCAAAGAGTTCCATTTTCAAATGTTGTAATTACTTTTTAAATATTGTTTATGTGAGTGGCCAGTTCCGGTAAGTTATAGTGCGCCCTATGTAATGACGAAATTAACTTTGGGGGTGCTACCAACGGGCGCTATCAAGAGGTGGTACAGAATACCCAGAAAAGAATTTTAAAAAGTATGTTTCCTAAATGGGTCTTGCCGGGAAACGCACCCGAGACTTTCTCGTTTTGAGGTCTGCGTGCCAATCACTGGGCCATTGAGGTCATCATAATAATGATGTGAGTCTTATTAAAAACCTGCCGTCGTAATCGCGTCGCCTGTATCCCACGTCCAAAGAAACCATTGTTCTGGTCGGATTAACTTGGTAAAATACAAATTAATGTAGAAAATAGAGCAATTAAAAAATTGTTGAGTAGTTAAAAAAGAGAAGGTGCACTTGTAATGTCTTATGAGCTGATTTCACAAATATGATAAGTTCATGTAAACTGCACTCGTAATTTATCTGTAAAGGGGTCAAACATTCTTGGTAGGTACATTCGCATGCATAAGCACATGAATGTGTATACTTAGTGAAATGAAAGCTGGGCTAAGAAATGTTTGTTAAAATCGTCAATTATTTTGCAAAACAAAAATTTAACAAACGTTGAATAATAATTATTTACCAAGATTATTTGATTGTACCTTAACTACATAATGTACATTGTTATGACTGTATGTAACTTATTACAGCTATTCTGGCTGGTTCCCATGTATTAATTATACGTGCCAGACTATCGCAACAATTACCTGGCCTCCAGCTAGGGACTCCCCTGTATTGTAAGTATCAGAAAATCAAAATTAACACCTAGCACTGGCACTACCCAGAATTGCCAGACAAAAACCAATTCAGAAAGAATCTAACCTTGACCCTTCACATTAAGCGCTAACTGCGGGGTCTCGGAGGTCGTCAATGTCAAATGTTATATTTAGGGATTATCATAATCACACTTATCGCGGAATTGATTTGAGCCTGTTAGAAAAAGCGTAACATAAAAAAAGAACAAACTATCTAGAGGATTTTTTTAAATTATTGCTGGCCATGGAAACAAAGTCCTTCAGCCGAAAACATAAACGTTTAATTATATTTCTGTAAATATGGCCACCACAAAGAGGATAGGCAATTTGAGGCTGCGTGCTTGGATTGACTCGGGATTCTTTAGAACGGGCCGATACGGGTATTTTAGTTCGAGGTTCGTATAATTTCGCGTTTTAATCTTCGATTAAGGCACAATAGCACTATCCTATTCCACTTTAAACTAGATTTCACAAAATAATTGAAAGTCAAAATAAAAACGACGCTTTTCCCTCCAAAAGGCCCAGAGCGAATCATCTAGAGGATGCCAGGAAGGTGTTGCTACATAATAATAAGACACCTGTTGCGCTATATTTTTTTTTTTTTTAACCGACTTAAAAAAGGAGGAGGTTATACGTTCAGCTGTATGTATGTTTTCCGACTCCTCCGTCAATTGTGGACTGATTTTGAAAAAGATTTTTTTGTTTTAAAGGGTGTACTCTCGTAGTGACGTCATTGTCACCAAGTTCGATCGGCGATCCCATGGAAATCTAGAAAAATTCTAAAACTTTGTATTTGTATTTCTCCATCAATTGTGCACCGATTTTGAAAATTCTTTTTTGTTTCAAGGTGTATACTCTCAAGGTGGTCCCTGATGCTGACGATGCTGTTCCGGGTTCGGCTATCACAAATTACTAATTATTTTCCGCAATAAAAGTCGACTTTTCACTTGACACAAAACAAGTAACTCAACAATTAATCACCGTCACCATAATAACCAGAAAAAAGAATATAAAATGTACAAAGCTCCGTAACAGTCCCATTATCACCAAGATTTCAGAATCTGATGAGGGGATCCCATAGAAATTGAAAATGGCTGATGAGGTCGGGTTTATTTTGAAGGAAAAAGTTACAATTATTGTACTTAGATTAGTGTTATTTGTTGTCACTGTACATGTTATGTGCAGTAAAGAATATTTCATTCATTCATTCATAATAAGAGTGAAGAATTGTATTTCGTCTGTCTTGTATTGCGACGTTGAAAAGTCTGTTTCTTCTTATTGCAAGGACATAAGGCTGTTTCTTACTGGTTCAAGCCGATTCAATAAGTACAGTGACCCTTGTGGTTCTATTTTACAAGCTAACATCGTTTCATAGATTCAGTAAATAAAACAAAACTACTTTTGCCAAGGAGACAGCTGTCATATTTCAATCGAGTGTTAATAATAAGAGTCAACATAAATGGCTTTGGTTGGTTCCGCATAGCAGTGAAAGCGTTGAATCAATTACTTTGGAAAAAATATACAGCAAAATTGAGGATATGCACTGAGTAGTTAGTATACGGTGTGAAAACATGACACCTAAAAAAATTCAGGATAGAAAAAACACAAATTCACCTCTCAATTTTACATAAATAGAACACGTATAATATACGATGTATATTTTTGAAATGGTTTTAATTTCGTTTGAAAAAAAAATAAATTCGGAAATAGAGCCAGTGTCCCTGCCGTTCGACCCGTCCAATAGAACCAATTCAGTACGGGAAAAATTTTAATTTGAGTTGAGGTAGTATCGACTCGTAAGTCAACATACGTCGAAACTGACACTAGCCCAAAACTAACGGCCGCCATTAAGGAAATAATAATAATATACTCAAACATTTACTATAAAAATTCTGTATTTTTGCGATCCTGATTTGGGTTCTGTAACAAAATATGTTTGTTGTTCCATATACTGAAAAAAATCAGCTACTAAAGTAGGCTAGCAGTAATTCACGAAAATTTAAAGTATATACTTGTATACATGAATTTAAGTCCAAGTAGATAAAATGCTAGTGCGAGTGAGGCATACAATTTGTAACTGTAATTATTAAAAAGTGATATTAAAGTAAACTTAGGATATACATTCGCCGAAGCGCACCAAGTTGATGAACTTTTGAAATATTAAAGAACCAATTGAAATATTTATTAATATAAAATATTTTGATTAAAAATATCTGAAAAATTCTCTACCGATTCAATGAAATGTATTATATATTTTGTTATGTAAATTTCCCTTCTTAACCACATGAATGCAACAAATGCTTTGTAAATAGAAAATATTTTTGTTAGTTTAAGGTTTTCAATAAGTATTATTTTATAATTATTGTTTAAAAGTGCCAACGCATATTTGAAATGTTGATAAAGCTGACATAGAATATAAAATATTCGTGTACCTACGTGTATTTGAGGTGTGTAAGTATTCCGTTATGTTAAGCAATGTGTTAGCGTACTCATCGAGAGCATTTACATGTCGCTGCCTTCGTACAATAACGCAGTATTGCACAATCTATGTATTTGAACTAAGCGTACAGCGACGAGCAGAGCAAACGAAATTTCACCATGAACAAAGCATCCGTCTCCTTAGGTAAAAAAAAAAAATATACATGTTGAAAACCATAGTATTCTGCAATACTGTGTTATTGTACAAAGGCAGCGATGTAATTATAATACTTTGGAATTAGATTTTAATTATTGCATTGGTACTGTACTGACCTACATTAGTACCCAGTTGATGATTTTGGGTGTATTTAAAACATTTTGTTTTAATTTAACCGCAAGAATATTCGCTTCTGTGACAAATTTATTTCAAGCATTACATAAGTTATGCTACTTGTATCACTACTACTAACTACTTTACAAAAGCTTGACAATTACGTAGTAGGAACTAGTTAACGATACACTGTTAAAAGTTTGGCAAACATATTGGTAGAAACTGTTCAAACATCAACATCGAGCAGGTAAGATGGAATATTGTTGTTGCCGCGCTTTAGGCCACAAATTTCAAAATTAAGATTTGCACGTACATTGTGTATTGTTGTGTAGTGTTGGATGAACGCCCCGTCGAACGTTCCTCCCGTTACGAATTTGTGGGTTTAGGCTCAACGTAGCAACTATAAAAGAGAATTCTTGTATTGAATGAAAGATAATTTTGTATGAAATAGCATAATTAACTATATGTCAATTATGTAAGGTACAATCTAGATACGATACGGTAGTTGCGGGAGTTCCCGAAACTGCGCGAAAATTCTTCAGAAGACGAAACCTGCTTTTTGGTTTGTATCTAGTTTATACGTTACCCGATTGACCGTTAACATTATACTGTGATTTTGAAAATTCGCTTCCAAATTCTAAACAAGTGTAAATTGAGCCTTACGCCATTAGCCTGTGGGTCAGTACGCACCTACATAGTTGTGAGTTCCGTAGCGTAACCTAGAACTTATTAAGTAACTTTTCTTAGTACCCACGTGATTCTTTTATTGTTTTAAACACTGCACCAAATATTTTGAAATAGGGACTTACTTAATGTCTTTGAAAGACCAAGTACAAAGACACGACGCAAGCACATAGAAAAATTCGAGAGGTCCGTTGGTTCGTTCCGTGGCTTAGTTGGTATAGGGTCTGGCACGGTATGCAAGAAGACGTCGGTTCGAATCCGACCGGATCGAAGGATTTTTTTCTGAGTGTTCGATCTTTGTATTAATAATTATAACAAACTAGTGGAGTAATTTCACAAAAAGTAATTGAATATCAATTCAATAAAATTTAATTAGGGACTTACTTGTTTTACGAGTATGCAACGATATGAAGCCCAGGGCTCTACTCAGAACACCCAAATCAGAATAAAAAATAACAACCAATACTATAGCCACTGAGGTTTTTTTTTATAAAAAATAAGTGCGCATTTGACCTTCATCTCACCTGATGGAAAGAGACGATGAGATCGAGGATGTAGCTTGCACACCTAAATAATGCCTATTCACTCCAAGGTCCAAGTTATAGCGTTCGGGGAACAAGTCTGCAGGCAGGGAATTCCATTCCCGAGCCGCTCGCCATACAATTGTGGAAGCGAAACGCTTCGTGCGAATCCGGGGAATATCCACAACATAGGGGTGGAACCCCCGCCCACGTCTAGTCTCCCGATGATGAAAAGGGGAAGGCGAAATCAAATTATGCAATTCCATCGCACACTCTCCGTGATATATCCTGTAGAATACCGATAAGCTGGCAACTCTACGGCGGTGTTCAAGACTCTGCAGCTTCGTTTCTACTAGTTCCGGGTCACCTATAAGCCTCTTAGCACGCTTGTCTATTGAATCCAAGGCCAGTTGGTATTTAGTAGAGCCATCCCATTAGTGGCAGCAGTACTCCATACGCGACCGGACATGTGCTTGGTACAGCTGAAGCAACTGTCCTGGTGTATGGAAGTATCGCCGCACCTTGGAAAGGATGCCAAGCTTCTTGGCTGCATTTTTGGCCACGGATTCAATGTAACTGCCGACGTTCAGATTGGACGACAGGTATATTCCAAGTAGGTGAAGACGGTAGGCTATCGGTATGGATATATCACGAAAAGTCGGAGTCAGGTGAAAGGGACTCCGTTTAGTGGAGAAAGACACGCCTGTGTTTTGGTAGCATTAAACTTGACAAGATTGGCATCACCCTAATCGGAGACTGCCTTAAGTGTCAAATTCAAACGATTAACCATGGACTCGCGACAAGACTGGATTTCTTCTCCACTGACCATTGCATTGGTCAAGTACCTGTCCACAACTGTGCTGTCATCAGCATACCCAAAGGTACCTGGAGTCAACATATCGTTTATATGCAGCAGAATAAAGGTTGCGGACAGTACAGAACTATCGGTCAGAACAGATCGGATGGTATGGGAACAACCATTCTTGAAGATATGCATTAAAGTCCCCCAGAATGACTAGTTGCGCCGCTGGATACCTGAGCTGAGCCTCATCAGACGTCTCGCTCAGATGTTGGTACAGCTTGGTTGTCTCTTGATCTCCACTGTGCAAGCGGTAGATACAGCAGTATTCTATTTGGGTAACTCCTATGTCAACCAGAAGCTACAAAATAGAAAAACTCGGTTCTCAAGGTTCTTCAGACGCTTGACACAGATGTTATCATGAACGTACACACAGACTCCGGCACGAGGTAGGAACCTGTGCTCCAGAGTATACCCTGGGTAGCTGAGGTTTCGCCATGTCAATCGGACATCTGATCTGCGTCTCGGTGAGGAACAGCAGTTTCGGTTTATCGGTATCCAGGTGGTAGTGGACCGCTTCGATATTTGAGTGCAGCCCTCTGATGTTGGTGAGGTGCACTTTTAATGGGAGGACGTGCAACCGCTGTATTAAATTGGAGAAGCGAATAGGCAGGAGGAAGGCTGCTGAACGAGGCAATGCGTCGTCCAACCAAGCAGCAAACTCACACTGCCACACGAGGATACAATCAGTTTGGAGACCGCGGGGACGCCCGAACCCCCCCGGAGATGGCCACCTGGTCCTCCTCTCCGTTGCCAACCGGCAAGGTGGAGCAATCCGGGATTTTTCGTTGGGTGGCGGGGCAGCCTTTCACGGGTGGCTTTCCCGCTACTTGGGTCCCCAACTTCCCACGGTCGGCCAGCGGTGCACCATGCTTCGGATCCCGCTAGCCTCCAGAACCGAGTACTCAGTGTAGCAGTACAAGTAGCTACTACTCGTCGTTGGACGCAGTGCTACTGTTCTGATCCGACCTCCTAATAGCAACTCCCGAACACGAGCCGGAACACGGATAAACCATTTGGCGACTCGATTGCGTCGGGAGGGTAGTTACCAGGCACGGCCGAAGTCTACCACCGGTAGTTGTTGCTCTTTAACATCATTCAGGGGTCACTTGTAGGTTCTCAAGTGTAAGTAAACCTAGGGAAACGAGCAACATCAACCCCAAAAAAAAAAATTTTTTTGAGTTTTACATCTTGATTAATTAAATTATACTTCAAGATTATTTAAAGCCTGATTAATTTAACCCTTTTTCTTTTCTAGTTACGGAACTCATAATAACGAACACATAAACAAGTTATAGCTTCCTTGAGAAATTAATCTACTATAGAATTAAATTGTAGGTAGAAAACAAAACGTAAGTATCATGCTTGTCTATAATAAAATGTTATAAGTGTTGTTAAAACAACATTTTATTGTAATATAAAAATACAATGTAGTTACGCTGAAAATTAAATATTTTCGATTGTAAATTGTCGACGAACAAGAGAAGTTTATTATTTTCAATAAATTATGTTACGAAGTCAACAGTTTTTTTTTTATATTTCAATATATATTTATTTAAGACCTTAAGGTTGTAAAACGAACTGATTTTTATTAAATATAGACGGTGAGCGAAGCAAGTTTGTCGTACAAACTTTACAAAACAAAATTTGCCTATTTAATGTTGGGTGGTTCAATTCAATCCGTTTTGTCTGCGCCAACAAGTAGTACCACAAAGATTTTGTATACATCTTTGATTAAAGAGTATTTTACTATTGAGTTGTTAGGTTTTCGCGATTGTTACACTTAGGAAATGAAACTATTTTTCCGGATTTAAATCGCCTATATTTGTTTTATCAAACAAACCGACGTTTTGGGCCCTTTACAGGTTCCATGATCACGGTTGACTGAGGTGGTACAGTCGTCAACCAGTTATATCTAATATTAATGCAAACCACCCAATTTTTTCACTATAGTTACAAAAGTCATTAATTGAATACCTTATTTTTAATTTTAGAAAGAAACATTCCAGTTTACAAATTACATCACTTTTGCGCTACATCACGTTTTACAAATTATTTTATTGAATGAATATTTATTAAGTTTAATTTATTATTAATTAATAGTAAAAATTAGAATAAATTAAAACATATTGATTAGTACTGCATTCTTATGTCTGTTCGGGATTTTTCATCAGAGCTACCGTGGGCAAATCTTTGTTTCAGAGAGCAGATGGTGTCTTTCCAATGGTGATCTTGCTAAGGTATGGTCATTTCTTGGTATTGGCAACTCTAAATCTCCTACTTCTTTTAACCTTGATCCTAACTCTTTGAACTCTCATTTCACGCCTTCCTTTCTTTCTACTAGTGTTAAGCAATCTACGCTACAGTCGCTCTCTACCGCTTACGACTCGCAACATCCGGCTTTCTCTTTTAGGCCCGTGACCGAGGGCGAAGTTGAGAAAAATATTTTGGCCGTTAAATCCAATGCTGAAGGGCTGGATGGAATAAACCGTAAGATGATCTTACACGGTTCTTCAATTCTTGTTCCTATAATTTGCCATATTTTCAACTTTTCTCTCGACACTGGCACCTTCCCGAGCTCCTGGCGTCAAGCTGCTGTAGTACCTATACCTAAAACCTTTAATCCATCTTTACCTTCTCACTTACGCCTTATTTATATTCTTCCGTTCCTTTCCAAAGTTTTTGAGCGTCTTGTTCATTGCTAGATCACAATATTCGTGAACTTGTGCAATATCCTTAGTCCTTTCTAATCTGGCTTCCGCTCAGGGCATAGCACTGTTACTGCCTTAACCAAGGTATCTGATGATATTCGCGAGAGTATGTCGAATCAACATCTGACAGTATTAGTTCTCTTAGATTTTAGCAACGCGTTCAATGCTGTTGACTTTGATATCCTGTTAGCAATGCTGAAATCTGTCCTTGTGTCAGATTTGGTAGTGGAGTGGTTTCGCCACTATCTCGTTGTTGTTACTGCAGGTGTGCCTCAGGGCGAGGTTCTCTCTCTTTTTTCCATCTTTATAAACTCCCTTACTTTCTTGCCAGTATCACTTGTATGCCGATGACCTTCAGATTTATTCTCAGTCTCCTGTGTACGACGTGGACAATTTAATCGCCGAACTTAATGACGATCTCGCGACTATACACGATTGGAGTCTAATCCATGGCCTTACGGTTTATCCTAACAAGTCGCAGACCATCGTCATTGGAGGCTCGAAGCAAATCGCCAAATTAAATAATGCCACTATTCTCCCGCTCTTCTTCAACTCCTGACCTCTGCCTTACAGTAATGTTGTTAAAAATCTTGGCGGTCTTTTTGACTCCACTCTGTCTTGGTCGCCACATATCGCTGAGGTGAGTAGGAGGGTGTTTGCTGCCTCTGGGTCATTGCGGCGTTGGAAAAATCTGCTTCCTGTAAGGACCAAGGTTGATCTTGTACAATCGTTTCTCTTACTTATTCTTGATTACGCAGATGTCTGTTTCATTGACCTTAATGAGGATCTGTTAAGCAAACTCCAGCGTCTACAGAATCTTTGCATCAGATTCATATACGGATTGTGCAAGTTCGATCATATGGCCGAATTTAGGAGAAGGCTTCAGTGGCTCCCTATCAAATTGCGCCGTGAGGAGCACGTTCTCAGCTTTCTTTATAATGTTCTATATGACCCTCGTAAGCCGCCATACCTTAAGGTTCGTTTTCGCTTCCTCGGGGATGATTACAACCGTGAACTAAGGTCTAAAATGGATAACCTACTAAAGGCTTCATTCACTAGCTCTGAGTATTACAAAGATTCCTTTACGAATAAGGCTGCAAAATTATGGAACGATCTCCCATTTGAAATCCGACATTCTGAGTCATATCACGGTCCTAGTCTGCAACGTGTGTATATTTATTAGTAAGTATAAGTTTATTTAGGTATATTTATATATACATATATTTACGTAGGTATAATATATCATTATTTATTAAATATTTTATAAATTACTATGTGTCTTTATTTAATTTATTTATTTTGTTTTTTTAATTTATGCAATTTATTTATTTTTATTTTTATATTTGTAAAATTGGCATACTACGTCTCCCGCTCCGATTAGCTTTCCTCTAACTCAAAGGTTGTCTGGAAGAGATCGCGCTCTTAGCGATAAGACCGCCTTTGCCCACATTAGTTTTAAGTTGTTTATGTACTATTCTTGTTCTTGTATGTGAGCAATAAAGTGTTTATCTATCTATCTATCTATCTTTTTGGCTAAAATAATCCTTTACCTGGAAATGTCTGCTTAGTATCTCGACAAATTTTTCTTAGGAATTGGATACCAAAATACAAACATTCCACTCAGTTCTACCAGGACACAAGTGTCGATGTGTCGGCAAAGCTCTAAGCTCGCTCGAGTGCCGACAGACTGCGGCATCGATTACTCGGAACACGTTGTCCGTGGAAGCAACACACTGAATATTGCATGAGCGTCACCGCTGCGCCAAGCGAATATTTATTTATGAATTGCGCCAATCTTAACAGCAGTTACGTCTGTCATTATTATTTATTATATCATATTTTTCTTATCGTATCGATGGCATACACTATAATACCTGCCATTTGAATTTGGCAATCGGTGTAACGTGCTCGCCCAGGGTGTGCCAGATTTACAGGTAAGTAATGGTACATCGTGCGGGGAGACTCCTTTTTTGCACCTTCTATATTATTATTTAGAACGTAGAATTCATGAACCACTGCGAACCAAACCTATCTATTGTGACTTGTATCCCCATTATTATGTGTGTGTGCACTGAGTGACCACATGGTCCACTTGCAAATGTGGCCCAAGTTTTGGTAGTAGTTGTAAAACCATTGTAGAAAGCGTAATTTTTTTAGCAATGCTCTGTAATCTGTTATTTTTGGTAAAACAATTTAAATACATGTTTTTTAAACCGACATTTCGACCGTGACTATGGGACCTATAAAGGGCCCGAAACGTCGGTTTGTTCGAAAAACAAATATACGCGATTGAAATCCGGAAAAATAGTTTAATTTCCTATGTGTAACAATCGCGAAAACCTAAGAACTCGATAATTTAAATACATCTTTAATAAATGTTCGTACGCAAAGCACAAGCGTAAACTTAATAGTTTCCAATATTTGGTAGGGCGCCCTGTGAGAACTGAGGGGCCATACATTTAGGGTAGTAACTTTTTATTTATTTCTTTTCAAAATTTAGGACCCTTTCTACAGTTGTTTTACAACTACCACTAAGACTTGACATATTGCACTTGCAAATTCGCCATGTGGCCACTCAATGCACACACACGTCCATTATTTATAATTTGTCCCCAAGTCGACACGAAGTATCTGTAATGCTCTTAGAAGCTTCCGTTTTAGCTTCCTAGGTAGACAATATATGAAGCAACTCCTACCTACATGTCAAGGGATCTAGGTTAACTAACAGTGTCAATGGATACATTGATTTCCTTTGGTGTTAGATACATGAGATTCAGCTCGGCCGACTCTGTCAATAAATGAAAAAAACTAATTTTAATATTTTAACTAAGATCTTTATTAAAATATATCCAAAACAAATAACGTGAAAAAAACACAACTTGACATGAAGAGAGTTCTACGAGACGACAAAGTAAGTAAGTTTAGTAGCAGTAGAGCTCCTTATGAATAAGTTCGTCCAGGGAAGTACTGTCAAGTAGTGCCACCTTACCTATTTCTGCCGCCAAGCAGCATTAATGTCAGCATTACTGTGTTCCGGTTTTGAAGGGTAAGGGATGCTGGTGAAATTACAGGCACATGCGACTTGTTAACTCATGTCTCAGGGTGACAGGCGCAGTGGCAGTATCTCTCAGATCTTTGCGATTTAAAACTCTTAGTGGCACTGCAACTGTAATGGACAGGCGTGTAGCTTACCTTCAGGCGCACGACTTGTTCGTCCCGTTACCTGAAATTACAAAAAAAGTAAATTTGAAAAAAAAATAACCCTCAATGTCACACCGGCCAGTATGTAAAAGATTGCACATCCATGCTCTGACGACATGTACTCAATGTATATTGCGCTCACCGCTCGGCGGTGTGTACATTGCCTCACTAGTAGTACCTACAGATATTTCTTTGTAAACTGTTACGGCAATCACACCGAAAATATGTCATTTTAACAGGCTCGATTTAGTAAGTACCAAGTATATTAAATATGTACGTCAAAATGTAAAAAGTACCTGTAAATTGATTGAAGTATTGTTATAATCAGAATCCTTTTCATTTTTCAGATCAAAAATCTGTTCTTTGTCGCCAATAATAATAATGCTAGATAACCACACCAAAAACCTGGTTTCAAACTAAGGAATTCCCTGTGCTAGGAATACCAGAGTCACAGATTTCGCTCCGTGGCACTACCACACGACCCAGAACACCTAGGCTAAAACCAGGTATTATGGTTACCCATTATATGTATAACAGGGAAAGCACTATAAAAAACATATAGTCCACCTTTCCTTTGAGGATGAAAAACCTCCTTTCACATATTTATCTATGCATAAAAGGATGACAGCTATCATTCAGTAAATATTTCGTAAGCATTGCCTCTTTTGAAGTGATAAATAATATTATAAACAAATATTTTTCCGTTAGTAATTATCTAGTCTATTAAGATATGAGAATCTAGAACTAAGTAAATAAAAACAATGATAAGTGTTCTCATGTCATCGAGTCGACCTCCACTTCGTAATGAAAATCAAAATTCTACTCTGCGTAAGGGACGATCTACAAGTCAATATGTGAATCGGCCTACAAAGCGGAATAAGAATCAAAGATCGAAATTTGGGAATATAACGCATTTATTCGACTGGCAATTAAGGGTGGGCAAGTGGTTATTCACCGTTGATAGGTTTCTACTGTGTATACCACTGAAAACTGGAAGCTATGTCACTGCCATAATCAGTCTGGCTAAATCAATAATCAGCTTCAGTCTAGTACTACTTGTAATATGTAACCACAGTAGTTATTTAGAAACTTACGGGGAAAAAATTGATGTATTTATCTATATATTAGTTTATTTAAATTCTTGCGTACCATTTTTGGTAACCAGTATTTTTCTAATTATTGGAACTTATATGGGAAAACCTACAATGGTTAAAGTCTACTTATGGGGTACAATGATGCATGTTTTTGTGTGTATTTTAAATTCGTTGGCGTTCTCTATTTACTGTATGATAAATAATTATTGCTTGCAGGGAACTGGTAGGGCGCATGTAGTGATAAGTTTTGTGTATCTGTTTTTTTACACTGTAACATGGTTATATTTATTGTCGGCTATCAATTCAATGTTAACGTTACAAATTGCGGCTCAAGAATCGAGGGCCAGAAGAGAGGCTCTGGAAACTTCAATTCAGCCTGTGAATCCACCTTTAGGACCAAGTGCCAACCAAACTATTAACCAGCCAAGGACGAGTCGTTTAACGAAAAAAAATGTTAAAACTAAAAAAAATGTTAAAACTAAAAAAAATGTTAAAACTAAAAAAAATGTTAAAACTAAAAAAAATACAGGAAATCGGCCTGTAAATCGACCTTCACGTCCGTATGCCAACAGAACGTTAAGTCGACCTAAGAATCGACCTTCAAGTCCGAATAAGTACCGACCTTCAAATCAGCCTGTGAGATGATCTCCAAAGCGTTCTCTAAAATGAAGCCCTCTCATTAAAAGTTGAACGCAAATTGACAATATTCTCTACTGAGCGGGTTAATGGAAACCAATTTAAACGTTAGCATGATACCGAACAGGGATTTCGATTTTATGTCTATTGGAGGCATTAGAAGCACGTGTACAATTATCACATTTATACGTTTATAAACCTTTTTACGCAGTCGTTATATTTAGCAACGACTATTCAAGTCTTTCTTGAATAAATGTTAGCACTATATTAAGATTAAAAATACTTGAAAATATTTTGATGTGTGAATAAATAATTATAGTTTCATTAGGTGACACTATTAATGATAAACTTAGGACATTTAAGACATACAAGAATTAGAATAAAAAAAATACTTATACATATCACTTTATACGACTCTTCAATCAATATAAAATATTTGCAACGTAAATTGACTTTCTCGCCAGTGTCGAGACTGCTACGCGTTTATTCGTAGACCGAAATCAAAACTTTTGCTGTATAATATTTAGAGCCGTAGAAGACTTTATTTATAGTGAAGGCTATTTTCATATATATATTTCATTGTTATAACTGTTAAATCTTCCAAGAAACAAAAACATAATAGGAATCTAATGATTCACACTGTAAATGGGATTAGGTTATATTGAAATCACGTCGTCTTGTTGTTTTTTTTTTAAATTAATTAATGTAAATGCTTTTGATGGAATGTACAACAGTAGGTTTGTAAGCGGGACTGTATTGCAATTTGTTTCCAAGTCTTATATGTTAAATCACACAAACACGACGTTAATACTATACTTGCATGAATATCCATTAACTTTTAAAACTAAATAACATTCCGTCAAGTTTTGTATAAACAACTGATGTGAGGTGGGTGTACAGAAAACTCCAACACAAGCGTGTAAGAAATAAAGTTCAAAATGCCACTACACCTTGTAAACTCGACTACTTTCCCGAAAGCAGTTTAGAACAGATACGAGGAAACATCGATCTCTTGAATGATATACTGGGGATGGAAATGCGAAAGGAATGACATTGACAAAATATGGGTTTCGCTTTACACGTAATGTAGAAACCGGAGCAAAGTAGAGAACACAACCACAAATATATGCTAGACAGTATGATGGAGTTAATAAGTTTAATGGATAGAAGCTTTTTCCAAAAAAAATGAGTATTTCGCCTTGGTACCGGTCGCATTAAAGCTGCCATCTGACCCACCAGGAGATACCGTTGCTTAAGTTTCGTATAGTTTAGATGTACCACTTAGTTACTTTCTATAACTCCTTAGGACGCGCGGTGAAATTAGTGTCGAATAAATGACACTAATTTCACCGCGCTCATCCAGTGCGGCCGGTCGCCGAGCAGAGTCCGTCTTGCCGCCACGCAGGGACTGCGTGTATCTAACTGTCATGGCTAAATACGCTCTACTTATTTAGCTTTTGCGTTTTAACTTAAATGAGCGTCCTGGGCACGCGGGGGAGTCTGGTTTGAATTTGGTCTACGTGGCGCCAACGCGGACTCCGCTCGGCGACCGCGCGGTTGTATTATTCGGATGAATTTAGATGTAGTTGCCTAGAATATACAGATTCGCCATTACTGCACCTGTCGCCGCGCGGCGGCTGCATGAAATCTTTCGCCTCGTGTAACTGGGCGCTTAGGAAGAAAGTGTAGCGTAAGAATGCGTCAGCAGGCTTAGCATTAGTGCAAATACAATTTTGTCTCTTTGCGGGAAACATTTCTCTATAGCAATAGCATATGCTGTGATCATGCTCCCCTCTCATGTAGAGATGACTAAATTTATAACTACCCAATGTTTTTTTTATGAGACTAAATGATGGGGCATACAAGTCGCCCACCAGGTGGTAAGTGACACGACTGTCCATAACAGTTGTAGTATCGCTCAGGTAAAACCCAAAGATATGAGGGCCACTGCCACTGAGCCCGTCACCCTGAGACATAAATTGACAAGTATTTCCCTCGACGCACTGTTCTCATGCTCATTTGATGGTCACATCTTTACCATTTAATAAAATTTGTCCCTGACTGCATCGTACAATAAACGTCACGCCACATCCGCGTTTAGCGTGTTTGAAGTTTGCTCAAACTTTGAAGCCCAATATACCCTTTGGATCACATAAAGGCTTGTTTCAAAAGATTCAACTGCTATATCGCTAAGTCCTTGGTCTTCTTAGTGGAATCCCGGCTCATTCGTTTATTACGAAATGTTGGTTTGAATAATCCTTAAAGTAATGTACTTCGTATTATTATTCTGTAAATAAGTAAGACTCCGCAATTAAACAAGATTCCCTTTAACTCAATTTAAGTTTTTTTTTTCTTTTTGTAAATAAGTGTGATTATAAAGATTACATAAATTTATAAAGTAGTAGTAAAAGTAACGAAACAAAAAGTTGACTCGAAATGAAAATGTTGAGCCGCTTGCTCCCGCTTTCTGAATAAATAAATCCCTATCAAGCTCTACTACGTAAAACAAACATTAGCAGGGCAGGCCAGTGCCACACCGTGCCGTAACACCGCCGCGTTCCACTATATTTTCACGGTATCTTTATAGATTTCGCTATGATGTGACGTAATAAAACGGGCCCCATCTCGGCTTTATGTCCCCACATCACGTCACCCGGGGAATGTAATAGTTTTCGCTCCCTCTTTGAGATTTAACACATGTCAGGAATGAATTTTTTTACATGGTGACGTTATTTTTTAATTTAAACTCTACGGTTTATTCAATTAAGTTTTATTTGAGTTTTCATTATTGTTCAAAAAAGGTACATTTTTACATAAACAATGTGTTCACTTTATAAACAAAAAAAGATAACATTTGGGAATTTGCCGATAACATTATTCTGCGGCATTTTTCATATGGAATATTGTTCGACTTCAAACTGTAAATTTATATTTTTATTGGCATAGTGTAGTCATGAATAACAAATAATTTCAATAAGTCAAGAAATTACAAATTACATGGTTCAGTGCTCTCACTCGTGAAAAAATCCGCCCCTGACTGATCCCGGCGCAAAAGTGTCTATCACGCTTGCCGCATTTCCTCGCTACAATCTATGCGCCAAGAACAACCCGGCGCGGGAGTCATTTCCACTCTCTCTTGGCCGTCGCCCGATTTCCGCTACAAACTTTTTCGCATCGCTACCCCAACAACCCGACGTTTCAACAGCAAGCGGAACGAAAATGTAGGGACTTTCCAAATCACGATATTTGTCTCGTTAAACTTAATTCATACTAATTTAGAAGATCGTTACTTCTTTCTGTACTACCTGTCTCTGTCCAGGAAAGTACTGAAACATTACCTATTTCTGCCGCTAAGCATTAATGTGAGCATTCTGTCAAGGTTGCTGGGGAAATTACAGGCACATGAGACTTGTCAACTTGTCTCAAGGTGTCGGCCGTAGTGGCAGTGCCCCTCAGATCTTTGCGATTTACAGCTCTGAGCGGCACTGTTATGGACAGGCGTGACGGTTACCACTAGGCGCATGACTTGGTTGCCCTGTCAATTGGTGTTATTACATAAGTAGAGGTTACAACATTTGTTCATATGTACTTAATACACATTTTTTGAGAATGTCTCGCGTGTAAGCCTTTAGTAGCATATCTTTGATGGGTATACGCATGATGCGGCCTTCATTACGGATCATAACGATAACGTTACAGCATTCTAAAATAAATAACAATTACGAGACATATTCAAATCTATCCTGTTGTTAGCTTACACTTGTTTAAAACAACGTGAGACGTGAAAAATGTAATGGAAACTGAACAAAGCGAAACAGCTCACCTTCGTAAAACTTTTCAGTAACAGACAATCTCCTTTATCTTTAATGTCTCCTGACTGATATAAATTACCCGACTATGTTATTCTGGTCCATTCGGGACTTCCGACGCACAAAAGGCGGTCCAAAGTAGTTGGGTAGAAATAAAGTTACACGTATATGTACACTCTGCTCTGAAACAGCGTCAAAGTGATCTAAACGTTTAATCTAAACAAAAATAGGGGCACATTCAAAGTGTTCAGTTTTATCTATAAATTCAGACCGCTCAAAATGTCTACACATTTTATAAACCTTGCAGTAAAAAGGGGGAGTTATAGGTTTGAAAAGCCTTTGTCTGTGTATCTCTCTGTTTGTTTGTGATATAGTAACTACCACAGACCACATAAATACTATCAATGGGAAGGGCTGATCTCAAACTGCTTATTTTCTTTGAACACTAATTTAATCAAGGTAGTTCTTAGTTTTACGAACATCTGCGAAGCTCGAAGATTTAGAAAAAACGAAAATAAAAACGTTTACTTAATATATCGTCAATTTGAAACTGATTTGTTTGCCGGAGGTAGAAGTTGTGCTGGCCAGCGACCCTATAAGTGACGTTCGTAATAAATTTCATTTTTTTAAATTTCGTCTTTAGGAGTCCTTAATCATAATTTGGGGTCAAAAGTTTCTTTTCGCTATTTTTTAATATGGCAGTCATATAAGCGTTTTCTTCGTTAAAATTGGCTGCCGAAACGGACTTGCTCTGATCCGGCTGAAAATTGACATACGGAGGCCTCTAGAAGTATTTTAGATAGTAATTTGTGGTCAAAATTGGTTTTTCGCCATTTTCAAATATGGTTGCCATAGCAGTGTTTGTTGGCGGCAGAAAAAAAATGGTCTGATCCCTTTGAAAATTGGCATGTGTGGGTTTCTAGGAGTGCTTGATAATAATTTGTGTTCAAAAATGGTTTTACGCCATTTTTTAATATGGCCGCCATTCAACAACTTATACAAATTAGCTCTAATTCAACTGAAAATCGATATATGGGGATCTCTATAGGTGTTTGATAATAATTAGCGGTCGAAATTTATTTTTCGCCATTTTTAATTTTTTTTTGGCTGCCATACAAACTTTTTTGGCGATACATAAAAATTTCTTCTAATGCGACTGAAAATGGCATGGCTTCAATCACAATTTGGGGTAAAAATTTTGTTTCTACCGTTTTTCGATATAGCCGTAATTTTTTATGTAAATGGCTATTGAAAAACTTGCTTTGCTCGGACTGAAAATTGGCACGAAAAGATTTCTAAGATTGTTTGATAATAATTAGTGGTCAAAATATATTTTTTGCAATTTTTAAATATGGCCACCGTTAAAGAGCTATTTCAATTTTTTTTTAAACAAAGCCGTAAGTGCCGAGGCCGGAGGTCGAGGTCCGCGGAGAGCGAAGCCCGAAGCGTCCGCACGCCATCAAATGGAGATAATATACGGAGACGTAATAGATTACGAGTACAAGATCTCATAATTGTAAATATATTGTAAACATAAATGTAAAGCATGCTTCCCGATGTAGTGGAAATGAGATACTTTTTATAGCGTTGTTGTATCTCAACCGTCTCTATGTTAAATTTCATTTTCTCCCAGAAGAAGTAAAAATGATGTACGGGAGTCGGGATCGGATGGCTCCGGTGAGTACCAGAAAAATCCGAAATCTTCGAAAAGTGGACTACATCAGTTGGGACCCCGGCTGCGCGGCTAAAGTATTACACCTACCGACAGGATCGTCAAACTAAAAATGGCCATCATCTTGGTCAGTTTCAACCGGAAGTGAAAAAAATTTGAAATTCGAATAAACAAGATGGCCGTCATACAAATTTCAGAGCCCTATAGCTCGGCGAGTATTGGAGATGGACGGGGGTCCCCGAACAAATGTCATAGAGGGCGGCGGGGGTCAACTGCCGCTGACAAAATTTTTTCAATATCGCCAACCCAAAATTGGGGCCCAAAATAAAAGTGCTCCGATCTGGCTCAAATTTGGCATGCGGTCATGAATGGGAGTCTGCAATGCAAATCTCGAATCGAAATTTCGATTTCGCTGTTTTCCATGATGGCCGCCATACATGCGAATTGTCTGCTCTTTGGCGTCATTTTTGTCCCAGAATACGGGCGGGTGGTATGAGATGGTGGTGGTGGGCTTAGTGAGTATGAAAAAGTATCGAAACCTTCAAAATATGCTCTGCATTAGGTAGGACCCCAGCTGCCCGGCCAAAGTATGCGTCTTGGCTCAAAGTCTCCAAACAAATGTTCATCTACAACCTGGGCAAAATTCAAAAAACAAAATGGCCGCCATACAAATTTCGGGGGCCGGTATCTCGGAAACTATTGAAGATAGGTAGATTGTATTAAACTAATATCGTAGAGGGTGGTAGGAGCTAACTAGCCGTCGAAATTATTGTTTCAAAATGGCCGATTCAAGATGGCGTCCCGACAAAAAGGTGCTCCGATCCGGCTGAAATTTTATAACCTTTTATGTTTGGTAGCCTGTAATACGAGTTAGCGATCAAATTCTAGATTCCGCCATTTTCCAATATGGCCGCCATACATTTTCCACAGTCCACTATGTTCCGAGGCCTACATCTCGGCGAGTGTTGGAGATAGATGAGAGGCGCTCAAACAAATGTCGTACAGAATAGTACGAGTCAACTGCAGAGGTTCGTAGTATGTATTTGCGAACGAAATTTGGATTCCGCCATTTTCAAATACGGCCACCATACAAGTGAATTTTCGGATTTTTGGCAGTATTTTTCTCCCAGAAGAAGAGCGGGTGTATAAGAGTGATGTATGCGAGTAATGGTTGGGTGGATTTGGTGAGTATCAGGAAGTACCAAAACCTTCGGAAATTGCTCCGCATCAGGTAGGACCTCAGTTGCCTGGCCACAGTATACGTCTTAGCCCTAAGGACTCCAAACAAATGATACTTCACACCCTGGGCAGTTTCTACCGGGAGTAAAAAAAAATCAAAATTCGCAATACAAAATGGCCGCCATTCCCACTGTCATTCCAAGTCAAGCAAATAGAATTCTCTACTGAAATATGAAGTTTAAAAAATTTAAGTCCAGTTCATGGCAGAGTTAAAACATGGTTGATATGAGTTATTGTTCTAATGAAGAAATGACGCCTGAATGTATAAGATGTGATTTGCAATACCAAATAGACATGTGAAAAACAATACCTGCATACCTACAAAAGAATTATCCACAAAAGTATAGAGACCACATCTCTCCAAAGATATTAAAATATTAGACAACATCACATACGTTGCTTAAATTCCAAAGCATTTGTGTTATGGAAATCTTAAACAACGACGGTACCATAAACACCCAAACCCTAGACAATATAGAAAAGTTAGTTTTTCTACATTGACCTGGTCGCGAATCGAACCCGGGAGCTCAGAGATGGCGACACCATGAAACACGGTGTATAAGCTATAGCTATTCTTTTTTTATTAAGTTTTGGCTTGGATACAAGTCCTTTGAGCCTTGTCTTCGTTTAATTATCGGGATTCTCATTAAATATTTTCCATTGTGATTCTACAACATTATGTTTTCACGTTCACTTAAATAACTTAGTTCTCATGTTCACTTTCTAAATAGTCTTTTAAGCGGCGGGAGTCAATATTCATGTTTTCCCTTTGACTTATATGACATTATTAGACTTGGAATTCGTAATTATTGGAATTTTCAGGAATCTTTTGTTATTGGGTGTAAAATAATAAATATAGTTCCAACTTTCTTCATCACTATTTCTTTCTTCGTATTTTCTTCATAGTATACTTAAAACAAAACTAATCTTTGTAAAATCTGTACTCTTCACTTTAAAAACCCGCTATTTTTTACTGTCTATATAGAAATTCTTATTGTAACTTTAAAAAGGGAAGTTCAATAAAAGTCCTTTGACGATAGTTTATTTTCTTTTTGTATTGTTGTCGAACAAAGCTGCTCTTTCGATCGAATTATTATTGCGTTGTAGAAAACAGTTTTCTGATTTGTGGCTTCTTTCAATTTTGTGACGCTTGAAACTTTTATAACCTTTTCCAAAACAAGGACGAAACAAGAATATAGTTGGGCTATGGAGTACGGGCGAGAGTCAGAATGGCGGGTGTATCTTAACGAACCCTGACAAATTTAGTACCAAAAAAATGTACCTAAATTGTACTATTTATTACCTGTGCTTAAAACACGCGCCATATTGATTGTCAATATGGCCTTGTATACCTTTGATATTGCTTTAACTTCGTTCTGGTGGAGGCAAAATTTTATCGCGTAACTTATATGTACAAAACAAAATACAATCAAATTGAGAACCTCCTCCCTTTTTGAACTCGGTTAAAAATAAAAAATAAATGGATAATGTATAAGTCCGTACGTAGCTTATGCTTGTCTGCGTATAGAACATGCCTACATCGATGGTGAAGCTCGTAATAGTAACACTCACTCTTATTTGTATGGATATTGTAAAATGTTGTGTGCTCGCTGACCTTATTTTCACGAAAAAAAGTTATCAGTCCACTGTTATAGAACAGCGCCTTCCTTTTCTTTTCCATCTTCTAAGGCGCCTATACATTTTCCGGACGAATCCACGTTAACGCCAAAGGTGCTGAAAAGGAGAATTGTTATAACATCGTTATAACACACAGATTTCAGACTGTCTGTACATAGGTCGAATACATTGATAGCTTCTTCCGACCAAGCAATTCTTTTTTGTGTACGGGGTTACCTACAGTAAGATAAATTTCCGATTTCTTAATTTTTTTAATGGTACTAACTAGTGACGGGCGGAACGAACAAGTGTGGCTGGTGGTAAGCGACACGCTTTAAATCGCAAACATCTAAGGGACACTGCAACTGCGCTCGTCACCCTGAGACATAAGTTGACAAGTGTGCCTATAATTTCACCAGCACACTTAGCGCCCAGTAAAACGACGCGAAAGTTTTCATGTGGCCGCCGCGTTGTAACCGTTCGCCAAGCACGCTTTCACGTACATTAATGGCGAACCTGAATTCTATTTACTAGGCAACAACGTTTAAATTCCTCGGAATAATATAACCGCGCGATCGCGCGGTTGCCGCGTCGATCAAAACAAGCCAACCTCGCCGTGAATTCCAAGAGAGAATTTGAATAACTGGATGAACCCATATCGGCTAACAATAATGGTGTGAAGTTGATGTTTGTTGGTCATTTAAGTCAAAACGTAGAAGCTAAATAAATAGAGCTTATTTTGCTACAACAGTTCTGTCTCCAAACACGTGCACGCGGTCGCTGCGTGGTGGGTACACGACGTGCGCACTTACTTACCCTTCAAAACCGGAACGTAGTAATGCTCCTATTACTGCTTGGCGGCAGAAATAGGTAAGGTAGCAGTAGTACTAGTAAGGTGGTGCCCTGGACGAGCTCTTTCACGAGGAACTCTACTGCTACTAAAAATTCACAACAAATCCACTCTTCGTGCCTTCTATGACATACTCATTTAGTGCTTGGAAAATAACATGTAAGATAGATAGAAGAATAACATGTCTGAATATTGAGCCCGATTTACTGAGGATGACTGTGATGTATAAATATATAAATATTTATGTACAAACCTTTCTGGGCTAAATGCTATCTTTGTTATTTAAACCGACACTTTATAGTTATGTCATTGTTGTTTCCTAATTACTGAAACCCCTTTGTAAGCTCTTTAAGACTTGAGAAACCTGGACTCGAGGAACTGGGTAAATGTGAGAATTAGTGACAACCACGGAAGAAAAAAAAACAACGGCACTGCCTTCAGCCTTAACTACTATTAGAACCGCTGTCGCCAAAACTCATGCATTCATAAATTTGAAACACTATGAAAACCTGATAATGACGAGTTTCAAATTCAATACTACCAATATCTATTATTGCAAATGCAAGTTACGTCGTTCTGCTTTTAAATTGAAACTTTAATCAATGTGCTGCTATCTAGTGGTTAATAGCAGAACGTCGCCGAATTCGCGGTGTTTATTTAGTTCTCTAAAAAATAATCGACTACATTGTAGCCGTATAAGGTTTACTTTCGTTTCTAGTAACAAAAAAAATGATTATGATAAACAGAAAATTCAAAATGTATTAAAATGGAATAACATAAGTCTCCATACATAGATAATATTATTATTACAAGTGCAACTATCATTTTAGCACTCCAAAGTCACTACTTATGTTTTTACGATTTTCGAGGTTTTGCGCGAGATAATCAACACGATCATAACAGACAAAGCGAAAATGGCGGACTGAGCTCAAGTTTACAGAACTCCGCGAACTGTGGTCACACGTGACACGCAAACTAAGTACTTCTACTGTATTTATTGTTGTGACAACGTTTAGAAACTTGCAATCACCATATTACCTGATGCTGCCATCCTTTTTGGAAACTACGCCCTTCCACTCACGAACGGTCGACATAATATGAAAGCGGTTCCACTATGGTTTCATATTCTACTTATTATTACCTCAATATACCTATTCGGGATCAAAGATGTCGTTAGCGACACCAAATAGAGGTGGTCCGATCGTTTTTATGTAATGAACCATGTCGTGTTTGATTCTACTTTGATGATATTGCGCTTCATGTCATGGAATATATTGAAGCATCCGTCTATATTTCGAATAATGAAGAAATGTATATGGCTTCTTGGGGTTAGCGTTTCAGCCGGTTTTTGGCTTTAGAACGGTGAGCTTTTAAGATGAAAAATGAGGGAAACAAAAATTTGTATTTGGAAATTTTATCAAATAATTAACGATAATTTATTACAATGTCACCAGGTGATTATTCCGTATGTATAAGAGATTTCAAATACATTTTAACTGATATCGAAAGTATATCGTTACCTATTGAAAAAAATGACGTCAATAAATGTTTAAATATGAAAAGAGAAATATTCCAAATTTTAACATTAAATGCTCCCATGCATCTAATATGACATTCGTAGAGAGGCTAGAGAGGTTTTTGAAAACAAAATGTTGTACTTACTTAGAAATAAGCACCAGTTTGTGTCATCCAATTAAAAAATTATTTTATTATTTTATTTGTAGCAGTTTTGTTATCTCCTCTTAAAGTTCTCCTCGTAAAGGTCAGCTGAAGCTCTACGAATGTCATACTAAATGTAGGTAAATTTTGGATATTCCTAATTTTATTTGAAAAGTTATGATGTATTTCATTTTTTACTCGGTAGGTAACTTTCGTTATCCGTACAGAGGTTTTTTCATATTTGCAGAATAATCGCCTGGACAACACCCTGTATGTAAGATTATATTGTTTTTAGTTGTTTTATTCCAAAAAATTGTATTAGTGTTACTGTAACTACAATAATGGCTGAATAAATTAAACCTTTGCCAAAGAATTTTTCTTACATTTGCCGCTATAGCTACTGTCATCTCTCAACGTGCACGTAAAAGATTCGCTCTGGGCCTTTTGGAGGGAAAAGTGTCGTTTTTATTTTGACTTTCAATTATTTTGTGAAATCTAGTTTAAAGTGGAATAGGATAGTGCTATTGTGCCTTAATCTAATATTAAAACGTGAAATTATACGAATCTCGAACTAAAATACCCGTATCTGCCCGTTCTAAGGAATCCCGAGCCAATCCAAGCACGCCGCCTCAAATTGCCTATCCCCTTTGTGGCGGCCATATTTACAGAAACATAATTAAACGAAGACATGGCTCAAAAGACTTAATAATGTACCAAGACTTGGCTGTATGGTGTAAAACCTTTGCCTTTTCCTTTATAGAAAGAAGAAAAAAAAACGTGCACGTAAAAAAAAATTGATTGATGTCTTCACACAGCAGTCCGTCGAAAAGGTTCTTCCATAATTTCAGTACCAATGTGCTAAAAAACCGACCTCAAGAGTTCGTGGAATTACATCTATTTGCTCAGATTCATTCTCTATACTTCGCCACTATACGGGACTTAATACATGGATAATATAAATCGGTGCTTACTGCTTATCGAGAGAAAAACGCCTTCAATTGGAGCATAGCAAAATCAACCATTAAAATAATTGCTTTAGAAAATTTTGGCCCTATTTATAAAAATAAGTCTTCATACGTGAACAGCGACCCTTAGAGGTGGAATATTTTCTTCAAAATTAAATGGGACTACTACTGAGACACCCTCTTTCCTACAAAAAAACAATCATCGCAATAGGTTCACTAATCCGCCGGACTTATCGCGTAACATACATACATACTTAGAATAATAACGCATAGAAACCTAGCCCGCGCACGCTAAGAGGCTTCCCAAAGGGCCTACACGAGCGGGCGGGCTGTCAGTGCTCAAGGTCAAATTGCACCGCGAACAGCTCAAAAGTTTTTGCTAAAAATGACGAAATGTGCGGTAAATAGTGTGAAAATAGAACAGGCAAACATAAAATAGACACTAACATCACATTCCACAAGGAAGTAACGCGTTTCAACTTGTATTTTTATATAAATATTCACTAAAACCGAAAATTAATTTCATTGCAACAAGACACGAAAATGTTACAAAGTAACGGATTTCTTTCTCCCAATTTTGCTATTCTGTTTCAAAATAATTATATTACGTAAGTTTTTGAGAATAGGCAATATCGCGATGGCTGTAGATTTTATTTTTATTCTAATGTAAGTGTGCATTTGAACTCCATTTCTGCAAGTTAAATGCGTTTACAAAGAGCAACCCCTAGAGTTTCTTGCTCATACTTCTCGGGGGAATCTGCCTTACGAATGAGCGGTAGAGTTTAACCAATGTGACGATTTCTAGTGTAATAATGCTTACCTATGAAATAAAGATTATTTTGACTTTGATTCTGGGTATCGTTTACGGGGTATATGGGGGTGCTCATTACGAATATAGTACTTATTTCTAATTATATATAGTACTTATAGTATAATATAGTATAATATAGTACTTATTTATAATTTTGGTGCATCAAAATATTCAAGGCATGAAAGGCAAAGAGTTAGAAATAGAATTATTTATTAACTGTAATACTATTGATATTCTGTGTATTACTGAACACCACTTTCTATCAAAACATCAGTTCATGTTTAGCTTCAACAATCACCAGGTGGCTAGTTCGTTCAGCAGAGAAAAAGCTATTCATGGCGGCTCTTTAATTCTTATTAAAAATAATTTAAAATTTAAAGAACGTACAGATATTGTGAGCCTATCTATTGAGCGGACTATAGAGATATCCTGCATAGAGCTTGAACGGTTTGTTATATTAAGCGTGTACAGACCCCCTCATTCATCTTACAAACTATTTGAAAAAAGATTAGATGAAGTTTTAGGCAAATTAAATAATCCAAATAAATATATTGCTGTTTGTGGTGACTTCAATGTTAACTTATTAGAAGATTCCAGTGCTAGCAGTAGGCTCATATCATTTTTCCAATGTTATAATCTTGTGAATCTTTTCTTGGTGCCTACTAGAATAACTTCTACTACTGCCACTTGTTTAGACAATATTTATACTAACGCCGTACCTAGTAATAAATCTATTATAAATAAATTAACTTCTGATCACTGCGGTCAATTGGCCACTTTTAATATAACTGTTGACAAAATGCCAAAAAAGGATATCACATGTGTTCCGATAAATAATGGTCGACTTAAAGCTTATAGAAATAATGTAATGCTTAAACTAACTGAACTTCCGTACGTTAACGATCCCAATAAATTGTATAATTCAGTTTTCAACATAGTCAAAAGTGAACGTGATAACGTTTTTAGGTCCAAAATCATAACTATTAATAATTCATTGAATTTTAGTGATTGGGCGACTGTAGGAATTCACAAAAGTAGACAAAGACTATATGATCTTTACGATGAAAGGACTTATAACACTAGTAACAGTTTTAATGATTTTGTTAGGAAATATTCGAAAATGTTTAAACGTGTTTGTGTTGCAGCCAAAGCAATGTTTATAAATAATAAAATAAAAAGAAGCGCGAATGTAGTAAAAGCGACTTGGAATATTATAAACAGCGAAACTGGAAGGGTCAAACCTCGTAACTTAGATTTTCAACTAAGATTTAATGACAAAATTGTAAACACAGACGCAGAAGTTGCTAAAATATTTGAAAATTTTTTTACTGACATTCCAATTTTGACTACTAAGTCGTTAAATTCATCTCCCACCGCCGCTGAATCCTTACTAAAAGAAAATAATGCAGTTAGTATCACTAATTTAAGGTTCCGTCATGTAATTCCAAACGATATTGTTAAAGCCTTTAAGTCTATAAACATAAAAAATACTGCTGATCTTGATGGTCTTTCAGTCAGAGTAATTAGTTCTATAGTTGATTGTATTGCGCCTTATTTAGCCTGTGTCTTTAATAAATGTGTTGATGATGGTGTCTTTCCTGACCTCATGAAGCAAAGTAAAGTTATTCCACTTTTCAAATCTGGTAGTATTTCTGACCCCACCAATTTCAGACCTATATCAATACTACCAACTCTCAGTAAAATATTTGAAAAAAATATTCTAAATCAGATGTGTGCACATTTTTATAGTAATAACTTAATGTCTCATAAACAATTTGGTTTCACTCGGGGTCGCTCTACAACCGACGCTGGTGTCGAGTTGATTAATCATATATTTGATGCATGGGAAGTCTCACATGATGCTATTGGTGTATTCTGTGACCTTTCCAAAGCTTTTGATTGTGTGCACCATGATATACTGGTCAGGAAACTTCGCCATTATGGTGTGGCGGGACGTGATCTCGACCTTCTTAAATCGTATTTGCGTGGTAGGGTACAGAGGGTCGATGTTAACGGTACGACATCGTCAGGATCTGCAATTAGCATGGGTGTCCCTCAAGGTTCAATTCTGGGCCCATTTTTGTTTTTAGTTTATATTAATGACTTACCTAGCCTTATGGAGGGTGTAAAACAAGAGATAGTATTGTTTGCTGATGATACTTCCTTATTATTTAAAGTTAAAAGGCACCAATGTTCCTACGACGATGTGAACAATGCTATATCTAAAGTAGTTGATTGGTTTGCTGTTAATAACCTACTTCTTAATGAGAAAAAAACAAATTGTGTGAAATTCACATTACCCAATGTTAGAGAGACGGTTACAAACACTGTAGTTAGAAACGAAAAATTGAATCTTGTGGATACAGTTGTATTTCTAGGTATAACGTTAGATACTAAATTGCAATGGGGTCCCCATATAAGTAAGTTGTCAAAACGGCTCGGCTCTGCAGTGTACGCGATTAAAAAAATAAGGAAACTTTCAGACGTCGAAACAGCTAGATTGGTTTACTTCAGCTACTTTCACAGTCTAATGACATACGGCATTTTGCTTTGGGGTAATGCCGCCGATATCAACAGAATCTTTGTCCTGCAGAAACGTGCAGTTAGGGCAATTTACAATCTGGGCCCCAAAGTATCTTTGAGAGATAAGTTTAAGGAAATTAACATTCTTACACTAGCCTCACAGTACATTTATGAGAATGTAATTTATGTTAAAAGGAATAGTAATTTATTTATGAAAAATAGTGACAGACATAACATTAATACGAGGAATAGAAATAAACTAGCTTTTCTTGATAGTCGTCTTCACAAAGTCAAAAAATCATTTAAGGGGCAATGTATACGCTTCTATAACAAGATTCCGGTTGATATACAAAATTTGCCTTACACGAGGTTTAAAACTATAGTGAAACAAAAACTTTATACTAAAGGTTATTATACAACTTCTGCGTACTTGGATGACAAAAATCCGTGGTAGTAACCCGTTTAGCTCATGGAGGTAGTCTCGATCTCTGATGTTTCAAATAATAAAAAAAAAAATATTGTAAATGTTTTTTACAAAGAGCAACCCCTAGAGTTTCTTGCTCATTCTTCTCAGGGGAATCTGCCTTACGAATGAGCGGTTGAGTTTAATATTGTGACGATTTCAAGTGTAATAATGCTTACCTATGAAATAAAGATTATTTTGAATTTTGAATTTGAATTTTGAAAATCCAAGATTGCGGACACAAATTAAAAAAAATGCTATATGTGTATTCTTTACGAGGTATTTAGGGATGCTCATTACGAATATGGCACTCATTTCAAAATCCAAGATGGCAGACACGACAGTTCAAACAAAAGCAACATTCCTAATGAGCACCCCCAAATACCTCGAAAACGATACCCAACTTGTCATTATTTGAAAAATCGTGCCCGCCATCTTGGATTTACAAATAGTGCCATGTTCACATTAAGCATCCCCAAATACCTCGAAAATGATACCCATATAGCATTTTTTTGAAAAATCGTGCCCGCCATCTTGGATTTAGAAATGAGTGCCATATTTGTAATGAGCACCCCCAAATACCTCGAAAATGATACCCATATTGCATTTATGTGAAAACTCGTGTCCGCCATCTTGGATTTAGATTCCCACTTTTGAGGGAACTGTTATTCCATGGCATCATTATTTGTATATTTGCGTGCGTGCCGACGAGCGTAGATACAAGTTGCTTACGCCTACATGAATTTGGTTTTTGCCTCATTTGTGACAGTTCGTTTGATATGAAAGTATCATTCTATGCGTTATTATTCTAAGCATACATACAAAAACGTACATACCAACAAAAGACATACAGTCAAATTGAGAACCTCCTCCTTTTTTGAAGTCGGTTAAAAAATAAATCTCTTGCCGCTACCTAAACGGAGACGTTCTCGATCAGTATTAACGGTATCAACCGAGAACATATATCGAAACTGACACTGGTCCAGCCTAGTGGCCGCCATTAAGGATAAAAAAAATGGTTGATGAATAAATTTAGTGGTGTAAAATAAACACAATAATAATTACTCTTTTTTGCTCAATAAAATAACAATAACAATTAGGACAGTGTTCTTCTTTTGCTTATTGGCGGTGCCCTTTTAAGACTTTGCTGTTCAACATATATTGTTTGAGTACAACAATCCTCATGAGCAATAAAATTATAAATTGTTCTTGCACATCCAGATATATACTCGATGTCCTAGCATGATGTATATAATTTGATCCTCTAGGTAATTTATGCATAGTTTTTGCTTCAAATTGACTTTTTACTTATGATTATATTCTTCTGAATATTTTACTTCGATGACACATTAGTGTCATCGAAGTAAAATATCCAATAATCATCCTCTAAGCAATAATCGTAGATTACTACATGATTATTTATGGTCTGACGTAGTTTTACATTTTTTTTTTGTTCACGTTTATGTGCATTGTGCGTGTTCGTGTTATTTTATGTTTTCTTTTCTCTCCGAGTTTTTCTCGATATATTTTCAAGTTTCTGCAAAGTTTCTTTGAAAGCCAATCATGTCATCGCCTTAATAAATCTTCAAACGTATTATCTCACAGAGTGGTGATTCCGTTTACAGGTTTCATTAGAAAAGTGTCATATTTATTACCCGTATGAAAATCAGTCGAAATGTTTGGTGCAGGTCCGTTTAGATTTGAATCTTTCAGTGATTCGGCAATAAAAAGTGAATACCTACTTCCATCGTGATGTGCGGTTCAAATGAGTCGTACCAGATATCTACACCAAAGTTATATCATTTCGCTGCACATTTGCGTAAAGATCCCCGGGTACTGTATTATTTCCGTGTTAAAAACCTTTGTTTGTGTTGTAGCCAAACGAACGATAATCAACTTATTTTGTGTAATGTAAAAAAATAACAATTGTATTATATTAAAAACTATTGCGCATATAAGAGAAGATGATATGACTTACTAAAAAAAACGCAAAAATGTCTATTTAGAGATTTTTGCACATTTTTGATCATTTGATCTCGCTACAGTTGTTTTATTAGTACGTACATGCTTTTTACTAGTGCAAAACATTATACTATTTTGGCAAAAAGTGAACTTCCCGTTTACCATACATCTATGGTGTGCAATCCACATAGGATCAGTATGCTTTTATTGTCGTCTGATAAAGTTGAATCTATAATAGCATCAAAATATGCGCTGAGCGCTGAGAGCAGGGTTTCTTTGCTTGGTTTGTACTTGAACCAACCTTATAACATTTACTTCGTATTACTATCTGAGATTTTGGTATGATTTCATGTGATATGGTGTGACGGGCTGGTGTACACAACCCGAAGTATAGGGAGCGACCTCGGCACTCCAAGGCATTTCGCCCTGTAGGTAGTTCATAATATTTATCTATTTTATTTTTTGTTCGCAGAGTTTTGGACGCACTCATTTGGTTCATTTACGTACGCAATATTTGGCATAGGGATAGTTATAACAATATGTTGTGTAATATCCTGTTTGTATTGTATGAAAAACTTGAGGAATATTCTATGTTCCTGTTGTTTTTGTTGTCCATGCTGTAGAGCATTAAGTAAGTTTCCCACACTATTCATAAGGTAACTCGACTTTTAAATGAACTTTATTGATTATGTATATGATCCTGATCAGAAAGAAAGGAGTACACTGGCGAAAACTACAATGAGGGCTAGATATGCTTAAAGACTTTTGGAGAGATATATACCGGCCATAACCAACGTGTTGTTGAAATAACACGTCAGGTAGACACCCGACAGGATGACAAGTTTTTTTTTGTAGTATCTACTATTATAGGGGCAGATAAACAGATGAGCCACTTGATTTAATGTAGACAGAACTTTGTAAATGTAAGCTCTCCATTGGATTTGGCCTATTGCCGCACGCGTGTGTCTACCGATCCTTGGTTCATAATCAAAGGGCCAGAAGCTGGAGCCCATTCCTCTTGTACTGAGACAGAAGTATCTGCTGTTGACAATCCCCACGCCATGGACTTGGCGTTGAGATCGCCAGCAACGAGCACGTGGTGAAGGGCGATTCCACCTGAGAGGATTGTCTACCTCCAGAAGGAAGACCTTATAATTTAAGACTCTAAACTAAAACTACTCTAAACTTTAAGACTTTAAACTTCTTTGAGAGCTTGTTTGGGGAAAAGTACACCCCGATGCTTGTGATTTCTCCAATCAAGACTGCAATACATTCTTGATCCCTCCCTAACATTTTCTATGGGAGGGGAATCAGCGCCCCGCTTTCGCTTTGATACCGATATGTTCAGACAATTATCCACGCAAAATGGACGTTTAATAGAGATGTATTGCTGAAGCGTATGGTCCAGTGGACTCCTACTGTAATCGATCAAAGCTTTTTTTTATAATTAATGGTATCATATTTTTTTGTTGTTTTTTAGGATACATTACTTCAGACCTCTCATGAAGATACTACAATGCAAGCAGTAATGTTCTGATATTTCGTGTATGGTGAACTGAATCGTGCTAATTAATAAATATTGCCACAAAAAGCAATCGAACTTTTATTTTGGAAGTTTAGTTCACGAAGATTTTAAATATTCAGAAAAAATAAAAGTAATCATTAATTCAAGTATGACTGGACCCTACTAAGAAAGAGGTTCCACAGTGGCCGCGCAATATGGATCGTGGATTCCAAGTATCTTCGACGAGTTAAATGAACCTTCTTCGGTTCTGTTGCGACTACTCCGCGCTAGCGAACAGTTGCTTTGACGCGATATCACCGCAGCAGCAGTTCGGAAAACCAACTTAGTACATCATCAGTCTGTGAGAGACCAGAGTGGGCAGCGCGACAACACCTAACACCTGGGTAGACGCATAAAGACCAACGACCAACTATCGAAGAAACAACCCAAGGTCAGTACGATCACTTACCCCGTTTTGGCCCCGCCAAATTGCTAAAAAAAATCTTATGAGTAATAGTAATAAAAAAAATCTTATGAGTAGGTAATAGTAATAAATATAATATAATAATAATAAGTAAATAGTAACATATTATAAATTAATTAATTATAAAATTCATACCTTTGAACAAATATAGGCCTCAACAATTATAGTTTGGAGCCATAATATTTATTTTCACTTCACTAGCTCGGAAAGGGTTTCTTTCTCATTAGAATATATATAATCTGCGCGTAAAAGCGTTTTTTCCGCGCTATAGTGGAAAAGGTCTTAGGAATTCGAACTTGACGATGGGCTTTGGTGCACCTAACTTTTTCTTTCTATGAAACAAAAAACATAATGACACATTCAACTACGCGATTTGTCGTACATTGTTTATGTAATATAAACCCGTTGGTATATTTTATTCTTATTATTGTTGACATTAAATTGACGACGATAACTAATTTTGTTTATTTAAACTGATTTGTTATAGTTCAACTGTTTTTCTTTCATTTACCATTTTCCTCGCTAGTGAGGTGAAAAGTTGTGTGATGGTTGTGTGTTTCGCTCGGCAGCAAAGTTGTTTTGCGTCTCGATTTTTCAATCTTAGGAACCTTTGCTTACTCAGGGTTTCAATACAAACACTCGCATCAAACAACATCTTTGCAACCTTGTATAACAAATAACTATTGTTTGTATAAATGAATACAATCTATACTAATAAATAATTTAACAAACACGCTCAACGCCCCTTAAAGTGAATTTTACATGTTTATAATTTCATTTATTCATTATTTAACATCTAGCTACATTATTTATTCGAAGCAGCACCCTCATTATTGAATTATAGTACACGCAAATGACTTGTTTAATATTTTATTACTTAATCATTGACACTGAAAATCGATACGAGCTACGTGAACTAAATCGAAAATATGTAGCATTGAAAAATTCGCTCAATGACCGGGACACACTAGGCGAGGAGAAGGATGATAAATCTGTTTTCTAAAACCTTGGGCGGACGAAGGTTGTCCTTTTATAAAGTTATCGTGCTGGTGTTGCAAAATGGATTCAATAAAAGACGCAAATAAAATCAATGAAGTGCCAAGAACATAAATAAGAACGAACTGAACGAATCGAATTACTTCCATAATAAATGCAATAAGCTCACTGAATTGCTTTTTGATTCTACAGCATTCTTGTACTTTATTTATTTTATCTAATATTAAACTTTACGTTCACTTACAAATATGACGTGTATGTGTTGAATTTATTTTTAATTGAAAAAACTTCAACACGTCCACGTAATAGCAGCATTAGAGCTCCTAGTGAAAGAGTTCGTCCAGGTAAGTACTTACCACCTTACTATTTCTGCCACCAAGTAATTTGAAGGGTAAGTGTGCTGGTGAAATTGCAGGCACATAGGATTTGTCAACCTGTCTTAGGGTGACGAGCGCAGTGGCAGTGCTCCTCAGATCCTTGTGATTCATAACACTGAGTAGCACTGCAACTATTATGGACTGGCATGTCGCTTACCAGCAAGCGCACGACTTGTTCGTTCGTTGCTCGTTGTTCGACTTCGTTTTACACAAAAAAATACAACCGAAAGGTAAAGATGTTGGGCCTATCTCAAAAACATCAGGATGGGCTTAAAAAACTGAGATGTGTCTGCCGTCAAATCTATCATCAATATATCAAATCTTCAAATCATCTTTTAAGAATTTGTTATTATTTTCTCAGGGGTCTAACAGAGGCAGTCGTTCTGTGCCTTCTTGATATTTTACTGCTAGCTTTAATATACCAATTACAAATACATGAAAACACAATACGCGCACAATCAGTTTTGGTTTTATTACATCCCACCTACTCTACACGTACACCCATTTTTATAGCATGCTTTTTACTTTTCGATTTGCATTTAAGTTTTTATTTACGCCCAGTTAAGTCTATTATATATTTCTTTTTAATTATTTTATCTGCTTGGACGTAGCGTCATCATCCTTGTTATTTATTCGGCTTCACTGAAAACCAGCGTAACAAGGTCTTTTCACACGTCTTGTTACAAAAAGCTGATTGGAGACCATTTTGGTAACTTTTGAATGTATTTTTTTTATTTTGTGTTTTATCATAAGATTATTTTATTCTTGTTATATATATTTAGTCATAATTTTACCAAACTACTTTTCTTTTTTCTTTCTTTCTTTCTTTCAAAGTTGAAGTCATAGACCATGGCACACTTATCATGTGATTATTCTAAAACCTCCGATTTTGTTTGAATTAATTCATAATAAAATTTAGTATTTCTTGTATAAATCTTGTAAAGAAGTCAAGTAAAGATCAATTTTGGATTGGGCCACTATTCTTGAATAGCAGCGATATTTTCACTCCAAATTTTAATAATAAAAGAAATATAAATCTAGTTATTGACATTACAAACTCGAGTAGTAGTTCTATAATAGGAGTAATGGGAACTGTTTGAATAAACGATGGGAAGGGTTTTTTTATACAGCATCGTTAATATGGCATTTTACACTGTGTTTTTAATAGTAACAATGTTGTACGTAAATTTATTATACTTATTATACATCTATATGGCCTATTAAATAACGCTTTGAAATATTAAGATTTCTTTTTTATGATTTTCAAATGACGGCACGAACAGCTCGTGGTAAGCATCATGCCTACTCACAATAGTTACCACTATAGAACTTTAATAATAATAAAATATAACACGCCGTATAGAAGTTTAATCACAAAGATCTGAGGATCACTGCTCCCGTCCTGATTCTGACACATAAAATTGACAAATCCCGTGTGCCTGTTCACCGAGACCCTTGCAGTAAAGCTCTCATTACTGCTTCGCCGCAGAAATACGAATTAAATTTAAATTAAAAAAATTTTAAATGAAAACCTTTTTCATCATACTTGCTCGTAAACAGTGTCATGACAATGACGTACAGACACAATTTGCCGTAATATTCTAAATTACGCCCTCGAGCTTTTCAATTACATTGGATTTTTTAAAATTAATATAGACTGTACTTTTGTCTATATACGTCAAGATTATGCAAAAGATTTTAAAAATTTATGCTCCAACTACTCCAACAATCTGAATGTATAAAAATTGTAAAAAGTGTGTATTAAATGTAAAATGTATAAGAATGTGTAAATCTGAGTGTTAAGCATAAGCTTGAAGTATAAAAAACTAAACTATTTGCAATTTAACTATATTTCACATTTAACTAAATTAATTTTATAAATTCAAATTCTGCGATATCTTTAATATTTTGAAATGGTTTAAATACGACACGGCTGTTTGCGTTTTACAACATTGTACTTCAGTTGTATGTATCTATAGAAGAATAGCTGGCCATCGGCTTATAAAAATAGAACAAAAACCGCCATTTGGCAGAACGGCTGAGCACTTTAGTCTGTTCCGGAGACGAAAAATTTTGCTACTACTACCAAAAAGCGCCATTTGCAAAGTCCGTTGTTGTGTTGTAAAGCGATATTTATTCATGTAAATAATGTATTTATTTCCTCGCAAATGTCATGAAAAACATTGTATGTAAAAAAAATCTTATTTACCGTCCTTCATACACAATGTATGTGAGGCGCACTATAAGTTTCCGGAATGAATAAGAAAAAAATAAATACTATAAATGGTCAGAAATGAATTTATTGCTTCTCAAAATATTCTCCGTTAGCGTTAATGCACTTTTTCATACGAATGAACCAATTTTGAAAACATTTATGCCACTCCTCCGTGACAATCTCTAAAACATATTTTTCATACTCTTCGACAGCCTCTTCAGGTGATGAAAATCGTTGACCGCGTAACTGGTTCTTAATTTTTGGAAATAAATAAAAGTCACAAGGTGCCAGGCCTGGACTGTACGCGAGATGGCTCATAAAATCAACGTTGTTCACTTTCAAAATATAATTTTTCTGCCTGGTCGTGTGAGAACTGGCATTATCGTGGTGCAAGGTGATACGGTGTTGACGGTTATTTTTACGGAGTTTGTCAATAACTTCCGGCAAATAAATGGTCGTGTACCAATCCCTATTCACGGTACAATGTGGGATCCACCGAGTGCACAGCTTTTTCACACTCAAATATTTGTATGTGACAAATGCCTATGCCTATGCCTAAAGATGCCCGAATCTCATGGTATGTCACATGCCTATCTGTTTTGGTAATACGGCGCACAGCATCGATTTTTTTGTTGTTCACAGCAGTGGACGAGCGATCATCACGAAATTCGTCACTGAGATTCACACGACTGCGTTAAAATTCTGCAAACCAGCTACAAATAATCGTCTTGCATGGTGCTTCATCGCTAAAGACAGTTTGAAGCCGACCGAAGCTCCGCTGAGCTGTTAAATTACACTTAAAGTCGTAGAAAATCATACCACGAAAATTTTCACGACTTAAATCCATGGTGATGTAGACAACCAATTTCTAAAATGACGCTACAATGTAAAAACCAATGACAGTCAAATGAAACAAACTGTATTCTGCAACCAAAGAGTTCCATTTTCAAATGTTGTAATTACTTTTTATATATTGTTTATGTAAGTGGCCAGTTCCGGAAACTTATAGTGCGCCCTATGTACTTACTATACTTTCCATGAATAAGCAATAACAGTAAATTATTGTACACCTATAAAAACAGTATAATAATAATATAAACAATCACATTCTCAATCACAAACAAATATCTGGTCTTAACCTAAGGAATCCCCTGTAATATAAATACCAGAGTAATGGAATTAACACCGGAAACACTACCCAAAACACACTAACCCGAATCAATTTAGAAAATCGTTACCTAAATTGATTCAATGGGAAATCGAACCCGGAATGGCCTCATTAATCGCCCACTGCTGGATCACCAAGATTGTACAAATATCTAATTTACAATGAATTTTTTTTTGTATGATACTAAGTGACGTTTAGGTCGTGAACCTGCTGGTAATCGACACGTTTATCCATAATAGTACTATACACTTTATTGCTAACATTCTAGCAATTAAGTGTATGGTACTACTAATATGAGAAATTTTTACCATATAAATTGTCTATATTTTGTATAATATTTATTGTGTATTTTGTCTGTATTTTAGTTTAAAATGTTTGTTAAGACAAGTCCATTGGTCTCCGTATCCACTAGTCCTCTAGTTGATATCAACTAGTCCTCTTCTACGACATTGTGACAAATGATATTATATAAATATGAAAATTATCGTTAAGCACTTTATGATCCATTATGATTCACACTAAAGTAAAGCAATTTTTTTCTTCACCTTTTGCAAGCATATTAAAATAGTCAGGTTTTTAACCGACTTCAAAAAAGGAGGTGGTTCTGAATTCGACTGTATTTTTTGTTTTGCGTGTATGTTATGCTATTACTCATTTGTGAACTGATTTTGATGATTCTTTTTTGTTGAAAAGAGGTTACCTCGGTATTGATCCCATTTAAATTTGAAGAAAGTATTTCAACTCCAAAGGTGGCAAACTAGGAGATGAATCCGGTTTCGCACACTTTCCGGTAACCAATTTCAATAACACTTGGCAAATAAATGCAATTTCTCGAATTTCCGAAGTCGTTTTTTTCTATAAAAAAGTCATAATTATCTTATTTCGAAGTTATTTATACTATAATGTGCCATAATAATAATAATGTAACACACAACCACACCAATTGACTTATAGGGGAAAAAGCGAAACATTTATGCGTTTTGAAGGAAAACCAATGTTGGTAAACTAGGTCGAATTCTCTCGTCACCCATACCGCAAAGTTTGAAAGCAATGGTTTTTAATCAGTGCGTTCTACCTGTTATGATATACGGAGCCGAGACGTGGCCACTCACGATACGTTTACTTCACCAGTTGAAAGTAGCTCAGCGATGGAACAAGCTATGCTCGGAGTTTCTTTGAAGAACAAGGTACGGAACGAGGTTATCCGATGGAGAACTAAGGTCGTCGACATAGCTGGGAGAATAACCAAGCTAAAGTGGCAGTGGGCTGGCCGTATTTGTCCAAGAACCGATAACCGATGGTGAAAGCGAGTTCTTGAGTGGCGACCACGGCTCGACAAACGTAGTGTAGGACGCCCTATGGCCAGATGGAGTGACGATTTGCGAAGGGCTGCTGGCAGCAGATGGATGCAACGAGCTAAGGATCGGGCGAAATGGCGCCATTGGGCGACGCCTATGTCCAGCAGTGGACTACAATAGGCTTCAAGTTAAAAATTAGCAAAAATAAATGAACAAAAAGGCCGATGACTGATCTGTCAAAATTAAAACAACAACAATATCAAATCAAACTTTTGGAATTATTAATAATATATTATAGGTGTAAAGAAATATGGACTCTAATAAAATTACAGTAACATACTATTACTTCAAAATATGTAGAGTCGATACTCTACAAATAGCGAAATTAATATTATAATTTTCTTTCCCAAAAAAAGTATTTATACTTTAAATAATTTGCCAAAATAAAAATCCATGTTTTATGTTTTAGGATGTTACTTCAATGTAGTAAAGACACGATCGCCAAATTATATTACCAATCGATGCGAACCGTGTGTGCTTTCATATAGATATGTACCTATGAATATATTTTTTGAATAGTAGGAACGGAGCGGCGGTTACAGAGGTAAGTTCGTCAGTGTATACTTTACGAATTATTGTAAACTAGCTGGTGCCCGCGTCTTCTTCAGCGTTTATTAAGTACTTAGAATAGGCATTCTATTATACTAATTTGCATAGTTGTATTGGTTGTCCATAAAAACTTACATCCCCAATTTCACCACCTTTAAGATTTATTTCTGCGACAAAACTAGTCCTAGGTTTTATCGAAATGATAACTACAACTACTTTTGATCATTAATTTGATCGTACATTTTTGATCATCTCTGTTTTTATTTTGTTTTTATTTTTCACAAAATTCGTTTTTTGTTTTTTTCTAATTTTGTTTCTTTATTTTTTTCTCACAAAATTCGGGCATAACGTTTGTAAATAAAATAAGGCTGTTTTCATTAAAAACAGAATATTACCAAAAAAATGAGTTGGCGTAGTGTTCATTGGAGATATCGCATGTTCTTGACCCGCGCGGCAGTCAAGCTATATGACCGTAGGCGCCGCATAAGAGCGGGTTGACAGATGGTTTGTTCGTTGTGACGCTTTTAACAAGAGAAGTGGACTGTATAGAAAGGAATGTTTGAAGAGGGGTGGATCGGCTGGTTAAAGAAGTGCTGAACAACTGAACTATACTACAGTGACCTTAGAAGTGGGTTTCTTGCGTATGTTGTCCTCATCATCGTTCTTCCTCAACTCCAGCAGACATCCTGTTATCCGACAAATGCGGTGGAACGCGTTGAGGTTCCGTTGGTGCAGTGGCGGTCAAAGGACACTATCAGCTACGATGATGACCACTTGATTTATCACCGAACAGTATTTAAGTACAGTACTACGAAGGTGGTCCGACAAGTACTTGGCCTCACCACCAGATTGCGCCACTATTGCAAAATAGTGTCACTATCGTATAGTACATTAACCTAGTCGGCCATTGTTAAATTTTCACTCAAATCGGACTTTTAGTTTTGTTTTGACCACGTGTAAAAGCAGTCGTGTCCGCCAGTTTTAGAAAAATGGAAAAAGAGCAATATCGGTCGGTAATTCGATTCTTGTTTTTGGAGGGGAAATCACGCAGTGAAATCAAAGAACGCTTGGATACTGTGTACGGTGACTCTGCTCCTTCGATGGCGACCGTCAAAAATTGGTTTAATGAGTTTCAACGTGGTCGCACGTCCGTTTTTGATGAGCCACGACCAGGTGCCCCGAAAACGGCTACCACGGAGGATAAAGTGACTAAAATACATGATCTCGTATTGGCAGACCGCCGGTTGAAGGTGCGCGAATTAGCTGAGACAGTAGGCATCTCAAAAGACCGAGTGGGTCATATCTTACATGAAATATTGGGCATGAGAAAGCTGTCAGCGCGATGGGTGCCGCGTTTGCTCACTCCAGACAACAAGCGCAACCGTGTGACCACTTCGGAGCAGTGTTTGATGCTGTTTAAGCGTAATCCGAAGGGGTTTCTGCGTCGTTTCGTGACTGTTGACGAAACATGGATCCACTGGTACACACCAGAGACCAAAGAACAGTCGAAACAGTGGACTTTACCTGGCGAACATGCTCCGAAGAAGGCGAAGACTGTCCCATCGGCCGGAAAGGTGATGGCCACGGTTTTCTGGGATTCACAAGGTATCATCTACATAGACTACCTAGAGAAGGGAAAAACGATCACAGGGCTCTACTATGCCGAATTATTGGGTAGATTCGACGTCGAATTGAAGAAAAAACGGCCCCATTTGGTAAAGAAGAAAGTGCTCTTCCACCATGACAACGCACCGGCTCACACCTCCGGCGTCGCCATGGCCAAATTGGTCGAATTACGCTACGAACTGCTGCCCCATCCAGCCTATTCTCCAGATTTGGCCCCTTGCGACTTTTTTTTGTTTCCAAACTTGAAAAAGTCAATCGCTGGGCAGAAATTTCGGTCGAACGAGGAGGTTATTGCCACTACAGAGACCTATTTTGCAGACCTTCCGAAAACATATTTTTTAGACGGGCTAAAAAAGTTGGAGTATCGCTGGGTCAAGTGTATCGAGCTAAAAGGAGACTATGTTGAAAAATAAATTGTCACTTTTCCAAAATTTTCGTTTTTCTTTTGTAGGCTAAGTACTTATCGGACCACCCTCGTATAATACAGTAAAACACAAGCGGTATTTCACACACGGCGAAATAGGACCACGCAGAGTGCATTAAGTCTTTAAATATGGCGATGAATCGACAGAGCTAAACAAGTGTCGATGGATGGTCCAAGGCGGATGTACGTTACCTAATATGGTTAGTTGTAGACTGTCTCACCCACGACCAGTAATTCAGTTGCAGCAGGGTAAAAAGGATAGCAATATAATCAATTGTTAAAAATTGTTAAAATTCATCAAAATTGGTTTAGGTGTAAAAGTATACAGACAGAGTTATTTTCGCATTTATAATATTAGTTTGAATAAGTTTTGAAATATATTTTTAAGTTTTTAAGTTTTAGTTTTTATTTATTTAGTTTTTAAGCTCTTTGCGTATTGATTAAAGAAATAAGTTTAAAAAAAAATCACAAACTTGGTGTGAATATAGAGTGTTGATATGTAGAGGACATTAGCTTTTATGCGCAGCGAATATACAAACTGCGAAAAACGCTGACGAGAATTTGATGAAGGAAAAGGGCTTTTTTATCTTTTTTTGGTGTTTTCGTTTCATTTGAGGGCTCCTTAAGCTTCTCTTTGGACTCAATATGAAATTACCCATCCCTGTTAAATAAAAAGAAAAGTACTTAACATTAATATATATATATATAATAATCAAACCTTTTTTTATAAAAAAAAGACTTCAAAAGTTTGTAGAATAACATCTATTTGCTATTTTAGCAGTTTTATTGAAAAAGCTTAACGGAAAGTGGTTGAAATGCAAGAAACCTGATTTATCCCCTGATTTGCTACTCTTACAGGTGGAATATTATATTCAAATTTAAATGGGACCAAGACCAAGGAAGCCTCTTTCCAACAAAATAAAAAAAAGAAACTTCAAAATCGGTTCACAAATATAGCCGGAGTAATCGCGTAACATACACACGAAACAAAAATACAGTCGAATTGAAAACTTCCTTCTTTTTTGAAGTCGATTAAAAAAGACATTGGCCGACCTGATATTTTAATTCTAATACTTCAGAAACGTGGGCACAACAAACTCACCAAAATTTTATCGCAGTGTAATAACAATTATAATTTTTTTTGTAAAAAAAAAGACAAGTTTATCCGCTTTCGCTATTTTCGTTACAGCGATCTCCTCAACTACAACTGAAACAAACGTAGAAGTCCTCGTCAAAACCGAATGATTTGAGCCCAAACACAAGGTAGCTGTTAAGGAGATCCTCTCGTCTATCTGCCATTTCTATCATCTCGGGCCTTACTGAAAGTTTTGAAATATGTAAACTTAACTACCGCATTTGCATTAATACTTTAAGCGTTGTAAATATATGTATAATTAAGATCTAAATAAAAATCTTAACGCAAACGCGGTAGTTAAGCTTGAATGATTACAAATTTACATTCAGGCCTTTGATCAGCTCTAGGTCACCATAACATTTTATGATTACTGATATTCTTGAATTATATTATTGAAGAATCATCGAAATTGGTTCACAAACGTCAGAGTAATCGCGTATAAGACACAAATAAAAAATACAGTCGAATTGAAAACCTCCTCCTTTGTGAAGTCGGTTAATAATGAAACGCAATCGGGACAAACTTTAAAAAATTAGTATGTATACATAGGTATAGAAGTACACAGGCAGCATAATGGACCCAACAATTCAACGATTTGCCTAAAAGAAAAACAACAAAAGTTAATCTTTTAAACTCCGAAAGCAACTATTATACATACATAGGGCGCATTATAAGTTTCCGGAACTGGCCACTTACATAAACAATATTTAAAAAGTAATTACAACATTTGAAAATGGAACTGTTTGGATGTAGAATACAGTTTGTTTCATCTGATTGTCACTTGTTTTTATATTGTAGCGTCATTTTAGGAATTGGTTGTCTACATCACCATGGATTTAGCTCATGAAAATTTTCGTAGTATGATTTTCTACGACTTTAAGTGTAATTTAACAGCTCAGTGGAACTTTGCTCGGCTTCAAACTGCCTTTGGCGATGAAACACCATGCAAGACGACTATTTATAGCTGGTTTGCAGAATTCAAACGCGTTCGTGTGAATTTCAGTCGCCCGTCCAGTGCTGTGAACAACAAAAACATCGATGCTGTGCGCCGTATGATCAAAACAGACAGGCATGTGACATATCATGAGATTCGGTCATCTTTAGGCGTAGGCATAAGCATGAGTCTAATACAATCAATACTACACAAATATTTGAGTGTGAAAAAGCTGTGCTGTCGATGGATCCCACACAATTTGACTGAGGCCCAAAAAACGGATCACTTGGTGCAGTGCCATGCTTACCAGATTCAACGAAGGGTCGTCAAATTTGGTGTTGGATATAGTAACAGGTAACGAAATATGGATTTATAGTTACGATCCCAAAACAAAGCAGCAATCGAGCGTATAGGTCTTTCGATATGAGCCGAAACCAACCAAAGTGGCGTGCGTGACAAGTGCCTCTAAGCGGATGATTGTTTCTTTTTTTTAATAAAACTGGACACGTGGGTACTGTTGCTTTGGAGAATCGTTGCACCGTGAATAGTGATTGGATATGATTTGTTTGCCGGAAATTATTGACAAACTCCGTAAAAATAACCGTAAACGCCGTATCATCTTGCACCACGATAATGCCAGTTCTCACACGGCCAGACAGACAAATGAATTTTTGAACAGAAAGGTTTTGAAAGGTGAACAACGTTGACCTTATGAGCCATCTCGCGTACAGTCCCGACCTGACACCTTGTGACTTTTATTTATTTCCAAAAATTAAGAACGAGTTACGCGGTTAACGATTTTCATCACCTGAAGAGGCTGTCGAAGAGTATGAAAAATATGTTTCAGAGATTGTCACGGCGGAGCGGCATAAATGTTTTCAAAATTGGTTCATTCATACGAAAAAGTGCATTAACGCTGACGGAGAATATTTTAAGAAACAATAAATTCATTTCTGACTATATATAGTATTTTTTTCTTATTCATTCCGGAAACTTATAGTGTGCCCCACGTATAAGTAAAACTAACTCAACGTACGTGTTCGATCAACTTTGGTAAAAACAAATTATCTGAAATAAGTTCCATTGAATATAGAATGGCAGCTATTAAACATACCAGTTAACGTGTGCTGAAACAGGTTAAATTGTATTACTCTGTAAGTCGTATTCCAATGGAATATACTGAGATAAAACATAAGGATCTCCAAGTGTAGACTCCGCCTGCGTAGGTGCAATCGTACCTCTCTAGACCATCCGATCTGATTGGTTCTACAAATTTCTTAACAGCACGGTCTTGTTCCGTATCGATGAGTTTAACATGCATTGAAGTTGTTTTTAGTATTTTTGATGAGTCATGACAAGCTATCAGATAATTATAAGTACACCACACAGAAATAGCTAAACACGTTAGTCATATTTTTCATTGAGATATTTCTGTATTAGATAATAATAATAATAGATATTCCTGCGTCATCCTACCGAGCAGACGTCAAGGATTTACCCTGTGAATTATAAAGAAAGACATCTATTCACTCTGACCAAAATAAACTAGCTATTAAATTTCGTATAACATGATTGAATCCAGTTTTGTGAAGCACAGAGGCAAGCGGGGTCAACTGGGGCATGGGCGCGAGACATCAAAGGCGGGATGACTTTGATCTCGCCGCTGTACGGTTCGCCGCCTCACAACCTTAACGTACACTTCACCTACGTTTTTGTTGTCAATACAGGGTTAGTATATAAATAAATGTAGTTGATTATAGTAATTTACTAGCTATCGATTGACCGTTCTTTGTGTACAGTCATTAAAAATCGCCTCAGTTTCTAGCAATGATCTTATATACTTGCTTCCAGTCGAATAACTTTAGTAGGTAGCAGTAGAGCTCCTTGTGAAAAAGGTCGTCCAGGGAAGTACTGATATCTTACTATTTCTGCCGCCAAGCAGCATTAATGTCAGCACCACTGTGTTCACTGGGTGCTGGTGAAATTACAGGCACGTGGGACTTGTCAACTTATGTCTCAGGGTGACGGGCGCAGTGGCAGTGCGCCTCAGATCTTTGCGATTTAAAGAGCTGAGTGGCACTGCAACTGTTATGGACAGGTGTGTAGCTTACCATCAGGTGCACGACTTGTTCGTCCCATCACTTGATATTATAAAAAAAAACATAATCGTCTACCCTCCTACAGGTAAGCGACCTCCCAACTCTGATAATAATGTGTTCATTTTTTGAACGACGTAAGAATCTAATTTCGGAAACAGAACATAATAAAATGTAATTAAATCATATAAACGTCATCTATACCAGAACAATATATCACATTTCCCAATAAAACCAATAGTCACCGCACAGAAAAGGTCAATTTCACTTCCTCCGACATTGCGCATTAGTGAAATGTTTCCAGGACCTCACACGATTCTGAAATATCAGTACTGTGGAATGCGGGTTATTCTCGTCCCGAATCAGATAGCAATTAACTCGAACATGGTAGCTTGGTGCTATTTGTAAGCGAACTACAACTTTGCCGATCTTGGTCACTGTTTCACTGACGGCAACAAGATAGGTATTCGAGTTAATTGAGTTTGAAAACGTATCGATGTTTGAAGTGTTAACCATTTGAATATTAGTTCCAAAATACTTTTTATATGCTTTCTCGATGTGTATTTGATAAATGAAACAAATTCTAAGAAGCTGGATAAGTGGTTTATCGACAAAAGTTTTATGTTCATTGTTAAAGAAGGAATGTCTAAAGGCCATTTAATATTTATAATGATTTCACCCTCTATACCTTTGATCTTTTTGAAACACCTGATTCAATAGAGGTTCTCTTCATTTATTTTACAAGAAATTTTGGAATAAAACTCCTAAATTAAGTATCAAATAGATTTCATCAAACGAATGGGTCCCCTTTATTCAAATAATTTAATCTTGATCGGTTTGTTCAAATTGTTTCTGCTATTATTAACACAAGGAAGAAGTCCTACGATTTGACAGGACTCGTACTTGTATCTGTATGCCAATTTAGGGCAAGACCAAAATTCGTCTGAAATATTTGGAATATATAATTATATAGTCAGCACGAGAGACGCATCTTTATATTCAGCACGAGGTCGGCCATTAGATAGATAGATAGAAAATTCTTTATTGTTAGCACATATGTATACATAGAAAGATTACAGGACAAGAATGAAACACATTAGCCAACAACTGGCAGCCTTATCGCTTACAGCGATTTCTCCCGGACAACCTTAGGATGAAGAGAGATTAAACAAGAATAAAAGCGGGAGTGCTAGATATAAATAATCACAGACATACTTATAGAAATTATTAAACAACACATTATACTTATAAATATATGTACACATACTTATATATATAATATAATAACATACAATTACATAATATATTCCTACATAAACAATACTTACAGTACTTATTTTAAAAGAAGGAGAAGCAGCCTAGCAGCAGTATATTGCTATTGTGAAAGGCAGAATTTTAAATATATTTAACGACTGTCTATTGTTGATAACCAGCCTGTCTGTTTTATGTCACCAAATCTTCCGTCTCGCGCGTTACCAGTCCGAATTCCTGAAGTAAGAAGAGGTGGAAAAGACGGATCTGCGATTTTATTATAATACCTTACACTATCAGTAGAGCTCGTTGTGAAAGAGTTCATCCAGGAAAGTACCACCTTACCTATTTCAGCCGCCAAGCTAATGTGAGCATTGCTGTATTCTGGTTTTGACGGGTAGGTATGCTGATGAAATTACAAGCATATCTTCTTATCAACTAATGTGGTATTACTGAGTGGCACTGTCCTGTCACTGGGTATCATAAAAAAAACACTATTTACAAACCTTTTAAAACAGGTTAGGAATACTTTACGTTTCACCTAACCATTTTACCATTCACCATTACTATAGCTCATAGTATTGTCCATCACATCCTTAAACCTTTCCATGTGTAACAATTTCCTCGTCATGCTATATTACAGGCTTGTAAACTCACAAGATGACAGCATTGGGTAACCAAATTAGTTGCAAACATCGACCTTTGAGGACGTTAACGAGTTCTTTGTGTTGCGTTGCGAGGCGCCGGGATGACGCGACAACGCGGCGGGCGCGCTGTGGTTCCTTTATTACTGTTTGACCTTAACTACATATTCTCGTCATTTGATATATTATGATGATGCCTGATGAAGAACACATGAACTAAAATGGGTAATTTTTAAAGGTCAATATTTTTTTTATGAGACTAAGTGATGGGACGACGCGCCTGGTGGTAAACGACACGTCTGTTCATAACAGTTGCAGTGCCACTCTGCCACGCAAATTCTGAGGTGCACTGCCTCTGCACCCATCTCCCTCAGACATAAGTTGAAAAGTCTCATGTGCCTGTAATTTCACTAGCACCCTTACCCTTCAAAACCGGAACGCAGTAATGCGCATTACCACTTGAAGGCAGACATAGGTAAGATGGCAGTACTTCCCAGGATGAACTCTTTCTCAAGGAGCTCTACTACTACTTAAAATAATCTATTTGTTAAACCTGTTGCTAATGGTGTTAAATATCTTAAGCCAAAGTCAAAATAATTTTTATTTCATAAACCGTCCGCGCTACAATCATATTCATTATTTTAACTCCTTATTTGGCACAATGTGTAAACGACCGTAAGTCAGTAACAGCATTTTTGTCAAATGTCAAATATTTTTCCAACTAAATATGACAAATACCCAATAGCGATTACATGTAGTCATGCCTTGACACGTAAAAAATAAATGCGATGCCTTTATCAAACAACACCTGTAACAGCCTTTTTTGCGTACTTTCATTCATATTTACATGTACTTTTTTATCATTATCATAGTGTCAAAATCAAAGTCAAAGTCAAATAATCTTTATTTCATAGATAAACAAATTACACTTAATAAATTAAACTCTACTCTTACTCTTACTTCATTTACTACAAGTCAAATTCCTCTGACAACAAAGAGTTAGAAACTCCAGGGGTTGCATTTTGTAAATAAACATTTGCACACAATTTATCATTTACAATATTTATTTCAAACATCATAAATCGAGACAACCTGCAAGAGATAAACGGGTCACTATGACTAACTTTTATCATTCAAGTACGCAGAAGCTGTATAATAACCCTTACCCTTTGTATAAAGTTATAGTTTTAGAGCGGTTACATTACATCGCGCACATGGCGCGTGCATCGCGCGTACATCGCGCGATGCAGTAGCCAATCGTCTACCTTTACACTCACGCGCGATTTTAAGCAGCGATGCAAATGCGATGCAAACGCGCGACTGCATCGATACAAACGCACGATTGCATCGCTACACTTGTGATTTATAAGCGATTGCATCGATGCAATCGCGCGTTTGCATCGCTGCTAAAAGTAACCGCGTGTAATCACTCTTAAGCCTCGTGAAAGGCAAATTTTTAATATCCATCTTCTATCATATCTTTATCTTTATCTTCTATCATATCATATCTTCTATCAAGAATCTTATTATAGAAGCGTATAACATGACTGTCTAGAATAGCCCGGTTTTTTTTCAACGCCTTATTTATTTATTTTTTTTATTTAAATTTATGTTGTCCTTTGAAATAAAGATTAAGTACAAAAGTTAGTTTAGATGTCAAATAAATTAAGTTTTAGGTTGGGCCGGTAAGGGTGTGTTGCCATGGGAATGGAATGAATTGATCTTAGTATTGGTCTGTCCATCTATTCAGTGTCATTCTGGTGGCACCGCTGTAAGGTAAAGTAAGCTTCAGCTCCGGGGACCTAAACCTAAACTGGTGAAATTGCTTTATGATGGTAACCAATTATCCTTTTTTTTTTGTATATAAGATCATTGATGGTAACTCTATTCGTTCTTATTGTGGCAAACTAGAGCCACAATGACAAACTGACTAGATTAAAAGATATTCGAAATTAGATAAACTAAAGATTACGAGAGCAGTCCTGACTAAGCCTCTTATGAGAAGATACGATTTATAATTGTACAAGCAGACCGTTAATACTAGAATAAAATATAAACCGAATAATGTTACACTTTTATTATAAGTGTGTTTATATATGTAGGTATTTTGTGTTATAGTAGCGAACGTTGATTATTTATTGAAATAGCTGAATACTTTCACCAACTAGTCATACTTAACAGGTAACATCCTGCATCATTTATTATGACTTGGTATGCTACCTCGAATTGCGTAATTGTTTAGAAAGCTATGTGGTTTTATCGATAGATCAAATAGAATTAAACCGACTAGACAGCTGAGACATAATTCAATGATAAAATAAAAGCAGAGAAAAATAAAGAGAAACGAAATAAAATTATGAGAAGCCATATGTTACAATAAACAGTTTTATGGATAACGACTGAGAACCAGTGAGAGTATCTTTTTTCAACGCCGATGTGTGTATTTTTCTTTTATTCAGAAATGTAACTGATACTGACATAGAAGGCTGAATTTTTGTGAAACTTGAACTTCAATAATCGTATATAATATACTCTAGCCAAATTTGATGTAGAATGTATAATAACAATAACTTTGCTGGTGAACCAATGTTGACAAAGGTAAAAAAAAAAGGTGTTGAAAAGGTTTTTTCCAATACTCATTATTTAGGCTTGCTTTGCCCAAGGCCCGCTTGCCTAATTGGAACTTAAATTGGTAAGTTGGGTTCTGTAGAATATTTACTAGTTCATTATTATAAAGTTTATATTGAAACGTGTGATTTAAATGAATATAGTAATTACATTTTTGAATCCTATTAATTTACTACTATGTAGTATTTGAACAAAAAATTATGAGACTTAATTTTATATTAATTTAGTACATATCTCATCTGGCATCTATTTTTGGTTTTGAACTTTACTTCTCGAACTCGAACGTTTGCAAACTCTCCCTTCTATAGTCTGTCTTTTTTGAAGACGGAGTAAATGATATTTGTAGGGTTGCTAGTTATTGTAAAATTTGAAATAGTTATGTTGTTGTTGACGATATTTTTATTGATAGATTGTGAAAGAAGATAATTTTTTTTTAAAAAGGCCTGGACTGTGAATGTTCCAGCGTTCTAATGATTACTAATTGCGTTATTACTTCTTTATTCTTATTTTGACAGTTGGCCTGCTAGTAACGAAATCAATTTTTATTATTCATGTACATTTTAACAAGAATAGCCGGATTTAATTATCTATATTGAATTAAAATAAAAACTTTAAATTATGTCTCCTCTTTGTATTTTTCATAAATGTGTACCTTCATTTATTATTATGTGGACAATAGTATTAATATATACATATAGGTATATATACGGTAACTGTCATAATACTCATTTATGTCCATTTATATTACAATGAATACAACGAAAACCACTCCACAAAATTATTACCTCGTTTTGTTCCGATCTGTCTCTCTATTGCTGAGAAAATAAACACTTCAAAACGTGTTCTCGTATCGCATGTGGACAGAATCAATTCAAGTACAATGTTTGTAAAGACTCAAAACGTTTGAAAATCACTTGATATGTTGTTTGTTCTTGATCTTTATGTAACAAGTAGCTGGTACCCGCGACTTTGTCTGTGTAGAATGAGTACTTTGAGTAGCCATTTATCCCCTATGTTACCTTAATAGGGTAGGTCAATGTTAATAAGTCAAAAACACTGAAAATTTCTTACAAAAAGCATAAATATGAATTTTTAGATCTCTTACTAGAGAAATGATTGGTTCTATAAAAACATTTTTTTTACGATACTTAGTGACGGGACGAATATGTGGTGCGCCTGGTGGTAAGCGTCATGCCTGTTCATAACAGTTGCAGTGCCGCTCAAAGGGGACAGCCACTGCGCCCGTCACGCTGAGACATAAATTGAAAAGTGTCATGTACTAATAGTTTAACCAGCACCATTGTCCTTCAAATCCGGAACGCAGGAATGCTCGCATTACTGCTTGGCGGTAGAAATGTGTAAAGTGGCAGAACTACTACCTACTATCTCTTTCACAAGGAGCTCTACTGCTACGTAAATACGTACATTAACCCCCTCCTTTGCCTCCTTTAGGATTTATTTTTGTGGCAAAATGTCTATGTCCTTCTCCTAGGTACCATTTATATCTATACAAAAATTCATCAAATTTGGTTTAGCGGTATAGGTCTGAAAATGTAACAGACAGGGTTTCTTTCGCATTTATAATATTAGTTTCGATTCCACACAACTTAAAATAAAAATGTAAATATATGGATGCTTAATCTAGTGGTGAGCCAAACGAATTTGGATAAAATTCGATGGACAGTTTATAAAACTTTATTATCATAGAGCAGTTCTTAGGCTCATTTTACATTGAATGAATTTTTGTAACCGTAATATATAGAGCTTTATGTTAAGAATGTAACGTACAAAATAGATATGTATATACTTTTTCTTTGTATTGGATCTTTGTGTTAATAATTATAATGTGGTATGTATTAAAGAATACTTTGACCCATCACAGTTTAAAAGCTTCGTAAATGTTCGTGTGTGATTCAAGGCTCTTGTGCTATTGCTAAACAGCGTAAGCGAGCTTTATCTACTGGCTAAATGTAATGATAATCACAATTGAGGCCTGTTTGCTGCATACACACCTCTTTCCTAAGCATAGTGCAAATATGTCTATAACAACCTATATGCAATGTATGTGACAAATGACAAACATGAGATGAACGTGTGCAATTAATATATTAACTTTTGATGCTAAAGAAGTGTTACACGTCAAGGTCGGGCTGAGTGCAGAGAGACATATCGGACATCTCTTGTTCTACGACTTTTAAAAATAAATATAAATATTAGACAACATCACATACGTTGCTCTGATCCCAAAGTAACTAAACCACTTATGTTATGGAAACAACAAACACACAGTCCCGAGACAATACACAAAAGTAAGCTTTTCTTCATGGACCCGGTCGGGGATCGAACCTAGGACTTGTTTGGAAGATTCTCGATGTCGCAAAAGTATGTTCAATGTTAATTTTTGCAATGTTATTTTCTTCTCATCGTGTCGATATATTCTTTTATTTCTTTTAAGTCAAATTTTTTCGTACCTAAATTTTTAATTTTTCTTTGTTTCGTTATTTATTTATTTGGAAATTTAATATAATGTATCGGACAGTTCAATCATATCGTAACTATAGATTCAAGTATTTGCTGGAAAGACGATTCAACAAAAACATAAATTTGCTCTTTCGAGGGGTTCAGTCGCTCATATTGCAAGTCTCTCATCAACGGTGCCCTCTGTTGTAGAGATGCTCAAGATAGTGCCTCGAAAAGTTTTAAGTTGTCCATTTTTTATGTTACTAAGTGACGGAACGAACAAGCCCTGTGCCTGGTGGTAAGCATCACGCTTGTACATAACAGGTGCTGTTCGGTATTGTGTCGGGTCGGGTAATATTATGAGTGACGCTTAATTCTCCAGAGTGATGTGTGTTATTACATTACACTGCGTCATATCACAGTATAATATTACTGGCATTACTTAGACGACTCTACTCGGTTGCTCGCAGTGGACACATTCCAGTAACGAGTGATATGCATCTTCATTAAATTATACAAAATTATTCGTCAAATGTGAAAAAAAACACATGTAATTTTACTGTACTGATCAAAAGCCTCAATCACAAGGATTCTTTTCTTCTGAATAACATAGCATCTTAAATAAAAGGAAGACCATAAAATTTAACACTCCATTTGATATTTTACCTTTTTGCCTTTTCTCGCGGCGTGACATAACCGTGGGACACATACAGGATATCATAATCTAATCGTTTTTTAGATGTTATCAGTGACTGACAATTTTAAACCTGAAGTAATCGTATGAATAAATTTCATTATTGCAGAGTACTGATCAAAATTTTATGAATCTCATATATCTCTTTGTGGACGTGTTGATGTTTAATAGAATTTAATGTAACATGAATGCATTAGATGAACACAAATTTCATTCCAAACTGTGTTACAAAATTGCAGAGTCGGGAAACGCTGTATCTGAAGGACTCTACTAGACATCACTACTTTACAACATCACACGTACTGAAAGGTTCATATCGTGTTACATTACCTTCTGGCTATGAATAATGAATACCATACTCTTTAGATACGAAGTAATGTAAACTAGACAAGTCCTCAATTTGTTAGAACTTGCATTCAGTGCGATTGCAGCGGGGAACCACTCGGGGAGACCGATCGGAATAATCCTCGTTTTCCATTTTAAAATTGCCGTTTCACAATTTTTTCTTTGCTCTAACATTGCAGATACTTTTATAAAGCGATTTCTTTTAGTTTTAAAAATGTGATTTTGGTTGTTTTTATTTCAATTATGGTTCTGATGCGAAGCTCAAGCGTGTTTTAGAGTCTTCAGTTCCCAGTTTTTTTTAAGATGCCGAGTGGCGGGACGAACAAGTCGTTGCAGTTGCAGTGCCACTCAAAACATTAAATCGCAAAGATCTGAGGGACACTCCCACTGCGCCTGTCACCATGGGACATAAGTTGACAAATCCCATGTGCTTGCAATTTCACCAGCACCCTTACCCTTTTAAACCAGAACGCATTGCTCACGTTACTACTTAATGGTAGAAATAGGTAAGGTAGTACTTCCCTGGACGAACTCTTTCACAAGGAGCTCTTACTACTACTGTTTTAATTTACTTTTAAGGTTAAGGGTTCCGTCACTCGCTCAAGGTTACGCGATAAGTGCCTATCGTTGAGTGTATCGCCGACAGTGCAAGTGCTTAGACAAGTCTTTTATTTACATTACAATCCTTGTACAACCCCAGCATTCGGTTCCGCGCGACTGCACGCGGCGGGCAACGTTATTTTCACCTCTCTGAGCACATGCTTAGGTTTATTTTTCCTCGTATTGAGCACCTAGTGTCATTAGTCAGTATACGGGAAGGCCGCTTGTGATAAATTAAAATAGTTTTAAGTACTTATCATATAGGTGTAACTTACTAGCTTCTTAATTAAAAATAATTTTGGTTCGGTCTTTTACTTCGCAACTAGTAATTAAGTAAAATAGATAGTAAGTAGAAATAAAAGGCAAGCTTATTTTAGGAAAAGATTTCCTCAATAGAATAGATATAAAAGTGTTAAATAAAACCGCGGCCCTCGTCACGGTATTGCTGAGGTCTAGCTGAGCCGCCCGGCTGTCGTCAACGTATTGCTCGAGCCCGCCTCATAGCTTCGTATGCAGCCGTGCTACCCCGCGCCTTCCCGCACTTCGACCTCGCAATCGGCGGCGGAAAGGACAGGAAGGACACATTCCAGTAACGAGTGATATGCAGCTTCATTAAATTATACAAAAATAATTCGTCAAATGTGAAAAAAAACACATGTAATTTTATAGCTTCGTATGCGGCCGTGTTACCCCGCGCCTCCCCGCACTTCGACCCCGCAAATGGCGGCGGAAAGGATAAAAGGCGCGTGCGACACGGCCACCGCGTTCACTCCAGTGCCGAGCCCGCCCGCAACAGCAACAAATAAAACAGAAGACTCCGGCCCACATTCAGTCCAGCGCCAACCCGCAACAGCAACTATAGAAAAGACCTCAACAGTACCGTACCAAGCTGCAATACGGCTGTAACCAGCATTTTTATTTCGACCCTCACCGTCTCGGAGCGTAAAGAACCACCAGCTCAGTGGCGGTACGTATCTCTTGCCGTACAATCAGGTTAGGCGATTATAGCGTTGGCGTTTTTGATTTTGTATGAGAGTGATGTATATGTTACGTAGTATTAATTAATCTATACTAAAGTCACAACGAACATAAATGCATTTGAAATCGGCGATAGCACACTAATATTAAAGCCACCGACTTTCCTACCCGTGCGGTCCGCGTGCACCAGATAACCAATTAACAGGATCAACAGTCCACTACCGATTGTACTAAATGATTGCGTACAAACTGTTCCACTAATTGATTCGCAATTAATTAATTGCTTTATCGATTAATTGATCTGTTACCGTAAAAGTTTATGAAGCTTCGATGGCCCTCGGTTTGAAAGCTTGTTTTAAAACTTGCTGTCGCCTACTTTGTTCTGGATAAAATTAAAAGTACCTAGAATCTAATATCATATCAATATTTTTATTTCCATTTTGTCGTGGTGAAATTTGTTCCGTAATCTAGCTTGGTTTTGAGGAAATAACCTATTTTATTTGTACAAATAATGTTGTTTGTTTTATTTGTTCTCAAGAGTTTAGCATGTTATTTATGTATATAAATAACATGCTAAACTCTAAACTCTTTATGTATATAAATAACATGCTAAACTCTTGAAAATAAATAAAACAAACAACACTATCGTACCAAGTGAACCAGTTCTTTGGTTAGGCAATCTATTTTACATATAAGCAATAGGCACAAGTGCACGTACATTAACGGCAAAATCAAATTCAATGACGCGATGTGAGTCACAAATAGAGCGTATCGAGAATCCTTAAATCGTGATGAAAATTAATTAAATTAAGCTTGATTTTAATTGAGTATTTGTGTGTGAAATATATAACATATACTGAAACTTTTGTGTTCATTTTTTCCTAGAAGGTATTCGGCGGGAAAATAGACGTAATTATGTATCTATATCGTATCTATCATTTTGATTTGTATGAATACCGCAGTCTCTTGACTTAATGTCGAGTAGTGATGTAGTTTTCCATTATAATGGGGCAGATGTAGTGATAAAACATGGAAATCATATAAGTACGAGCTGATCGTTCTGTTGATTACTTTAGTAACACAGAAACTATTAGATTTGTTTTTTTTTACTTTATGGTACTCAAATTATCCTTAATGTATTTGGAAGAATGGATTTAGCGAACACGAATAATTGTAATTACCGATCCGTGGAATGAGAACCGGGTACAACACGGATTTCTTAAACTTATTTAGTAGCAGTAGAGGTCCTTGTAATGTACAAAAATAAACTTCACTAGTGACAGTCGTTCTCATCAGTGGTCAATACAAGTATAGCAAGAGCTTATAGTTACATCTCTTACATTGAAATAATAATGAACATGAATAGCTGTGTGTATGTATATGTATTATTGTTACGTATTACGAGGATTTGACGACTTCCGTGGTGGAGTGGCTTGCACGCCGGGTTTCATAGTGTAGCCATCTCTGAGGTCCCAGGTTCTATGCCCGGCCGGGTTAATACAGAAAAACTAAATTTTCAATATTATTGTCTCGAGTTTGGGTGTTTGTAGTACCATTATAGTTTCCGATTTCCATAACAGAAGTTGTTTATATATCGGAAATGAAACTATTTTTTTGGATCTACATCGCGTATGTATGTTTTTCAAACAAACCAATGTTTCGGGCCTTTTACAGGTTCCATGGAGCAGAATCAGCCGTGAGACTCTCATTTTCAGTTTCATTTCCTATTTGCAACATTTGTGAAAACCTAAGAACTCGATAAGTGCTTCAGTTATTTACTTTGGGATCACAGCAACGTTGCATACGTTATGGTTACTCATATAAACAAAAATTACTACCGCCAACACATAAACGGCTTTTATTTAGAAATCAAAATCACTTATTTCATTTGTCATATAGTACTATAAAATAGTATTTTATGCAATCGGTGCATAAGGGTTCTTAAAGTCGAGTACCATGTTTAGGCCTAAGGTACGAGATTTTAAGGCCTGATTATGTAATGATTGCATACTATACTTTTTCTACGAGTAATTTAAAATATTGAAACACAACCAATATTTAATGTACATTTTGTTATTTCAAACAAAAGCCAAATAGACGCTACAAAACTAATTATGTGTATAGAACTATAATGAAATTTTTCAGTTCACGAGCGAGTACTACAGATAATAGAATTTTGGTTCAGAATTAAAAAGAGCGCTTTTGTGATATGGTTCATGTGTAATTCACAGATTAAATAGTACAGGAGTAGAATGAGAAATTAAAATTGTGTATATCAAAATTGACAACATTTATTACATGATTGTTATAAATAAGCATCTGAAATCTTCACTCATTTTAAATTGTCATAAAAACTTGAAGTTACGAAAGTCGTAGCGTCTACGACGTAGCGTAACTCCTGTGTCGTAGCGGCTACGACGCGGTGATGATTGCGGACGCGGTTATGTTCGTAGTTGTAGCTTTGAAGTGCAGACTAAATTGCTCGACTTTTGGCGTCGACTTTACAAACAACATGTGCATAGACAAAATTACGTAATTTGATAAACTCATCCACCTAGAGTCATAAATTTTGTTATTACACTCAACTTTTACCGTTGATACATAAAACTCTCCGTTTATCAAACAGTAAAATGTTTGCAAATGTCCTCATTAATACAGACATGGTAATGGAGCAGTTAATCTACAACTTACTTTTTAATAACGAAGCTTAACTGCCGCAGTTTCAAAATTTAATTACGCTACGTTTCGCTCGAGGACAGTTTTGTAAACTCCCTTTGCAATGGCCACCAAAATGTAACTAGTGTATTTGACACTTTGTAGTGACCCAACTCTATTATACTAAAGCCTACGTTTTCCCTGCGGCTTATCGTCGTCATTTATAACCTTGTATCATCGGTAAAAAAATCCAGATCTTTATATATTTATTTATTTATTTATTCATTTATTGCATTGTCACACTTATAATTTGTATTAAGTACAGTGGGTTGGAAATGTACATGTGACACTCTGTAAGGGCACAGCAAGTGTTCAAGTGTTTGGAGATGAATTATAAATTCTTGAATTTCTTTTATGTAAATTGGTATTTGATTGTGAATTTTAGTTACCATAACTTGCGATCCTGATCAAACTAATTTCAATTTATAAAATTGTACATCGTTACGTTTTAATTCAATTTTTGGAGTAAATAAAGTGGGGTAGTTTCTAAGAAAGTTGCACGATTTAAGTATGTATACACCTGTTATAATTAATATACTCGATCTTTGAAAAAGAGGTCTACAAGATTCTCTTTGTTCTACACTTTTTTTGTAATACAAATACATCATTAACGTATGTAGGTAGAGTTTCCCCATATAATGAACAAGACAACCTCGAATGACAGTACACATAGTATACCGTAAGGGCAGATTTAAAATCAGTTACACGCTTTAGATGCCTTAGTGCGTATATGAATGATGACAACTTGTTTGGGCATATTACGAATGAACGGTTTCCAGTTCATGTTTGAGTCGAGGTCTAGTCCCATTCTCCGCTTGCTATGATGCAAACTTATTAAGATTTATTTTTGTATAAACATTGATTTATGTAAATAAGTGGTAACCTAATGATTTGACCTACCGCTTCTCAAGCTGATATATGGATTCGAATTGGGCCTCGCACCAGTGTTTTTTCGCAATGTTACTTCTTTATCTGGCTTTCGCAAAAGAATTAGAGAGTTTACGCTAATATGACAAATAAACGGCATCGATTACTGAAGCTAGTTGTTAATTTATTTTAGTATTGTTATGACTCAAACGTCATTATTATTATTATTACTTTTGTTATTTTATATTGTTTAAGAGCACGTTGCATACTATAATAATGTTTTTCTAAATTGGGTATTGTTATTTTAAATGTTTAGGTTACGGATCAAATGCTTGTTATTCTTTTTAGTTTTTGTCAAATAAGCATAGCCTTCTACCTCTTCTCAGGCTCCAGCTGAAAATAAGCGTTGTGGCTTTGCCCAGCATTAAGCTGAGCTGGCTAGCCTTTTCGGCTATTATTATGTATTTAGTAATACACTTTTTTGTTCTTTAATTTAAATTTAGATTAATGTTATTATTATTTTTTGTATACATATATATTTGTAATAGCCGAATAAATGTTTCTTTCTTTCTTCTTTCTTTTGAAATTTATGTGCGAACTTTAGTTTAAAGTTTACCTTGAGCTTTTCGGTGAATGAAAACGTCGTGATAAAACCTGCACGTCGAAGAAGGGATAACTCTTATAACCCTTATAAGGGATAACCAGACACTCGGAAAACATGTGAAGTCCCTAATCTGCGTCAGGTTAGCCTGATGGTCTGCGCCGTACACCCTCGTCTGAGAGGAGACTCGTGCCGGATAATGGGATGTACAAACGGATTGACGGTGATAATAATAAATAAATGAACGTGGGGTTACTGTGATCTATTGACTATTTTATCGTAACTGTTGACATAATACCAAAAAATACTTAAAGTATATTTTTTTTTTTTATTATAACGCACACACTCAACATAGCCCCGCACTAGGGAAACCCTGTGTCGCGGGTGCCATGGACACACACATACACAACTACAAATTACACCCAAGCTCACGAGAGAAATAAATGTAGGTCATACAAATATTTCTCCCGGCCCGGGAATCGAACCTGGGACCTCTGCGTGGCAGTCCGGCGTGGTAACCGTTCGGCCAACGAGGCAGTTAATTAGAAATTATGATTAGTTAACTCGGCCTCTGCTATAACAACGCCAAAGAATAATAAAAGTATCTGATTGGAATTTAATGACATTTAAACAATGGGAATTCATAAAAGAACTTGATGAATGGATCTACATTACCAATATTAATGACTTATTACAAAGTATTCCAAAAACGTTAACCATATTTCTATTGTAGCTAAAGCAATGTTTATAAATAATGAAATGAAAACTGAAATGTGAACTTTTGGCATTGAACCGTGTTTGTATCATTTTCTAAAACAGACTACTAAGTTATTTATATATTGCATCAACTGTCGGGTGATTTACAATATATGAGCTGTGGCCATTGACCAAATTAAGGACGTCCTGAAGAAAGGCCGGGTCAAGTGTATTAAGTGTTGTGTGTACAAAACCATTGATGCGTGTTGACGAGACCAAAGATATCAGGATCATAGCAAGTTGAAGGCTATGATCTATATCTACTCCGATGGGAAAAGGGCGTAAAAGGTATGTATATATGTTATTTTATCACCCAATTCTTTTATTTGGTTACTTTTGGGACTTTATATAATGCTTTAACATGTAATAGAAAGAAAAAGAAATAGATTTCTCACAGATGGCGTTACGACAAAAAAGTCGTTAAAAACCAAAAACTAAGATCTGCAACAACATAGAAAAATTCGAAAGGTCCGCTAGTTCGTTCCGTGGTTAATTGTCGTAGCACCAGCACGGTTTGTTGGAAGACGTTGGTTACTTATTTACTCAATCAATCAGCCTGTTGCAGTCCACTACTGGACATAAGCCTCCCCAAATTTCCTTATGTACTCATAAGTAATTATTTATGCACTAAATATTAACCACTTATGTGCTCATAAGTAATTAATGATCGTCATGTTACTGTTGAAGCATTTGGAAGGTGGTAAAGTAATTTTTAGTTTATTGAATGTCTTGCTGATGTTTAACTACCATGATTTTCAATTTTATTTTGTAAAATTATTCCACTGGTTTGTTATAATTATTAATACAAAGATCGAACTCTAAGAAAAATTCTTTCAATGCGGCTGGAATAGAATCATCGTCTTCAACATACAGTGCCGACGTTCTGGTAGAGTGAATAAAAACTTTAATAGATTTCTCAAAAATGGCGCTACGGCAAAAGTCATTACAAACTAAAAATAAAGATCTACAACGAGCATATGAAATATTGAAATATAATAGGAAATATTCGAAATAGATATATACGTAAGGTCTGCTGGTTCGTTCCGTAGCTCAGTTGGGAGAGCGTCGACATGGTATGCTGAAGACGCTGGTTTGAATCCAGTCGGATCGAAGGAATTTTTCTTAGTGTTCGATCTTTGTTGGTCATTATTATAATACCATAATACATTTAAGGATACACAATTAAAGAATATATATAATTATTAAACTTTAGGCTCATTTAAATTTATATTGAATTGATATACAATTATTTTTGTGTGAAATTAGTCTACTAGTTTGTTATAATTATTAATACAAAGATAGAACACTCAGAAAAAGATTTAGCCTAATTTATCGACTGCTGGTAATATATAGCAAACCCGAAGATATCCCCCGGTCAACAAAAGCTACAAGTTATTGAAAAAGATAGACGCCTTCCCTGTCCTATACATTTAAATAGCATCAACCCTTCATGACATATGAAATAAATTGTATAAGAACAGACGCTTGTCGCCTTTTTCATCAAAACAAGGAAAAATACTAATATATGAAAAGGCTGTATGGTAATCCTTTGCCTACCCAAATAAATGGGTGAAAACTTGTAAAGTTATTGGCACCGTTACAAACATATACAACTTTTTACAAAAACTTAGACAGCACTATGATACTGTCACCCAATTACAACTAAACACATTCCTTAACCAAAATAAATATTACAAAGAGCGGAATATACTACGATATACTTATTATGCAACCATTTTGTAGTCTTGTCATTTTCTTTGTCACACGTCGTGTGTGGTATTCTTGGATGGAAAAGGTGGTATTTATTATAGAGTTCTGTCACTTTTCATAATGTCATGTCATGATGTCACCTCGTCTTGTCAGCCAACATTCTGGCGCATTTTGATGACCTCAGTGACCCTGAAAACGCTTTATTTTATTTACGCGATTAGTGATCTGGGTGTTCTGGGTAGGACCCTTGGAATTAATTATGTTACTCTAGTACTCATAGTAAAGGGAATTTGATAGTTTGAGACCACTTAATTGCTGCGATTGTTTAGCATAATTTAATATTGTTCATGATCCAGCTTTCGCGGGTTTGGTCTGGTATGTCTATCGCATGGCGATCGTCCATGCCATTTCCATTTTGTTTATTTGCCTTCTAGTCAACCCAGCACGACAACACGTTCCATGGAGGTAATTTTTCT
>NW_020654972.1:3265907-3303360 GCF_003589595.1 Hyposmocoma kahamanoa | reverse complement strand
TATTCAATGAAAGCTCATCAAGCTCATCTTTATATATTCTATCGACAATTAAGCGTAAGCGTTTATGTTCCGGCGTTCGAATTCATAAAATGCAAAATCTCGTAAAATTGAAGTGACAGCTCTCCAAAGGACTCTTTTATAACTTTCAACTGCGGAATGAATACAAAAGTCATTTTAACGATGTTTCCTGTAGTATCCCAAGTTATTTGAATATAGGGTGTTAATTTATTTATATATTCTCTCGTTCTTAGCAACAGTCAATAGACTTTTGTAGATTCTCTCGTTCTTAGCAACAGTCAATAGACTTTTGTAGATAGGTCAATATCATGGCGCTAAAGTTTGCATTTGACATTGACTGATAATTTTCGGTATGAATCAAAGTTACCGAGAATTTCAATGTTTCTTTAAGAAAGAGGCGAGGACAGTCCATACCGCAATATCCAGAATTGCCAGGTATTTTTTCTTTTTTGTAGGCAGTGGGTGATGAAATATAAAGTTATACGTAGTACTGAGGATTATCCACTCAAATTATGGCCTCGAGTAAAAAATGTGAACTGGGTCAACAAGTTACTACTGTGAATTGATGACCTTGTCAAGGTAAAGGAATTAGCGAGCTTAGAAAGAGGCCGATGACTAGCAGTGAACATGTACAGCTTGATGTCACGACGATGATGATAACGGACAGAAGCCTTTACATATTTTTACAAGCAGAAAAAAATGTTTTCGACTCTTAAATAGTGCTGTTGGGGTACGCGGTTGAAATTATTTCATTGGTATTCAACTAGTAATTGCTTGAAGTTCGTGATGTGATGAAAAATGACACTCCAACTGCATAACATGCATGAATAATATTTAAAAAAATGTAGGAAACAGAGGTAGCCAGATCAGTGTGTTTGTATGAGCAGGATCAGCCCGGTGAACGGTAGTCGAGTGAGAGATCTTAAATCATAGTATATTAAGAACAAGTACGGTTTTTTTTATAATACCAAGTGACGGAACGAACAAGTCATGGGCCTGGTGGTAAGCGACATGCCTATCCATAACAGTTGCAGTATCACTCAGAGCTTTTAATCGCAAAGATCTTAGGGGCAATGCCACTGCGCCCGTCACCCTGTCATATGCTGACAAGTCCCAAGTGTTGACAAGTACATGCCTGACAGGCACGTGCCTGTCATTTCACCAGCACCCTTACCCTTCGAAACCGGAAGCAGTAATGCTCACATTATTGCTTGGCGGCTGAAATAGGTATGCTCGCAGTACTTCCCTGGACGAACTCTTTCACAAGGATCTCTACTGCTACGCCATACAAACGTAGTAGCGTGGCTTATACATACATGTGCACGCTCGCCTCGCGCGCCTTGTATGAACGCACACATTCGCATAACCTCGCGGTGCGCTCACGTTGCATAGCATAGCATAGGTCGTCTCACGCGCTGTTCATTATATAATGGAATCGGTCGCTCGATGTTTAACAACCGTCATCAAGTAGTAGATTTTTTTGGAATATCTAGTGACTGGTTGAACAAGTTGTGCGCCTGGTGTTAAGCGGTACGATTGTTTGTAACAGTTGGAGAGTCACTTAGATCTTTAAATCGCAAAGATTTGAGGGGCCACTCCGCTTGTCACTCTGAGACAGTTAAGTTGACAAATCCCATGCACCTGATTTTCACCAGCGCCCTTACCCTCACTCACATTATCTACTACTTGGCGGCAGGAATAGGTATGGCGGCAGTACTGCCCTGGACGAGCTCTTTCACAAGGATTTTTGTGATAGTTCGAACAAAAGTACCTCAAATTCGGAATTGTTCAGCATTTCATTTCTATATCATAATCATATAATCAATCTTGATTATATGATTATGATATAGAAATGAAATCTACCACGACACTGGTATACATATACGAATATCAAATACGTAAGTACCTACTACATTTAACAAACACTATTTTTTTTCAATATAGAACGACAATACTGTGATGAATATCTTAATTTTTTCAAATTATGTTTACAGCCTGTAGGTACAACTGAAATATTAATGTAACAACCTTCTGGTTCGAGCGAAGCGAAGGCATTTACGCGCCGAACAAGCGGGAGTTGCCCTACTTGCTAATAATATATTTATAGTGCTGCCGGTATTGACTTTATAATTCTGCTACGTAGAGAAGAAATACATGTACCGTATCAGCATTTAAAAAGCGTTATAAAAGTAATGTAAAACAACAAAATAACACAAGTACTAGCAACCTGTACAAAATTATACAACTAGAGAGTAAGTCATGAATATTGAAGTCGTCAGTTAGGGCAAAAGTCGAGAGCTCTTCTGAAAGCATCCTACGGCGTTTAAACACGACTACAGGATAAGAGACACGTGATGGATTAAAGATACCATTAAGTAAACTTTTAATTACATTTTTAAGAATCGAGTTTTTCGGTTTTAATTACCACATATTAGATATAACTAATTATTATAATACTTTCGTAGATTTCTCATAGATAACGCTACGGCTAAAAAATGTTGAAAACCAAATACAAAAGATCAACAAGCACATAGAAAATTTCGTGAGGTCTGGCACAGTTTACTAGGGAGACGTCGGTTCGAGTCCGACCGGATCGAGGGAATTTTTTCTAAGTGTTCGTTCTTTGTATTAATCATTATAACGAACTAGTGGAGTAATTTCACAAAAAAAAATTGAATATCAATTCAATAAAAATTTAATTACAGTTAATAGCGACATCTCTAGCCAGGGCTGGTAGCTGTAAAGTTACCTAATTGGATGACAAAAAACTTTCATAGATTTGTCATAGATGGCGCTACGACTAAAAAATCGTTAAAAACCAAATACAAAATGATCCGATTACAAGCATGTACAAAAATTTGTGAGGTCCGCTGGTTTCGTTTCGTGGCTTAGTTGGCACAGCGTCTGGCACGGTTTGCTAGAAAGACTTCGGTTCAAATTCGGCCGGATCGAAGAATTTTTTTCTAAGTATTCGACCTTTATATTAATAATTATAATAAACTAGTGGAGTAATTTCAAAAAAAAATAATTAATACAAATTTAATTATGAAACTAATTTTTTCCGGATCTAAATCGCGTTGATTTGTATTTTTTTCAAACAAACCAACGCTTTTAGCTCTTCACATATCCTATAGTCACGGTTGACTCAGATGGTAGTCATCAATCATTGAGTATGTTACCAGAAATAGAGACGAAATATCATTTAATTGGTTTGAAAACTATCCTGCCTTTATAACGGTGACAAATGCGTTCCGATTGGCCTGCCCGAATTCGAAACAACTGACCAGTGTCGTCAATTGTTTCACTTCAAATCGACCAGTTTAACTCGAACGTTGCTATAATGGACGAAAATTGAAAAATTAAATATTTAATTACCGTTGAAATGTGATTCCATTTGTTTTGTAATAAGATGTTTTGCTGTTTTTCCCACACCACCGAATGGAACAGCCCTCTATAGTTAGAAATATTGTCTTTATTACAATAAATACAGAATATTTTTGGAACATACGGAAGGAGACGTACACACACGCCAGTTAACTGCCTCCGTGGTCGAACGGTTACCATGCCGGACTGCCACGCAGAGGTCCCAGGTTCGATTCCCGGACCGGGAGAAATATTTGTATGGCCTACATTTATTTCTCTCGTGAGTTTGGGTGTAATTTGTGGTTGTCTATATGTGTCCATGGCATCCGCGACACAGGGTTTCCCTAGTGCGGGGCTATGTTGAGTGTGTACGTTATAAAAAAAAAGTTGTTGGCGCTGTACTATTTCAGCTTTCTAATTTGTGATGTCAGTGCAAACGAGAGTTGATATTTAAAAGTGATATAAGGCTCATTTGCCTGATGATTTGCCAGGGATGGATGGCCCTTATTTCGTCTCTATTTCTGGTTATATACTCGATGTCATCAACCAGCATTGTCTAATGAATTAGAACCGGAAAAGGATTGGTTGAAAAAAGAAATATCCGCGATTTTTACATCCGGAAAAAATATATCTTTGACCATAACGTCATGAAATTAGCGCACTTTTCTTGTTGAGCCTGTGCAATTAATATGTGGCTTAATCTTTCGAACCGGTAATGAACCAGACTATTTTACTATTTCATACCCTACTCGCCCTGTATAGTGTAACGCCAAATCTATATATAGTGTCACGAAGGTCTATATCTGTCGATATAGGTTTTTTTTTCTTTTTTTTATAATATCAAGTGACGGGACGAACAAGTCGTGCACCTGATGATAAGCTACACGCCTGTCCATAACAGTTACAGTGCCACTCAGAGCTTTAAATTGCAAAGATCTGAGGAGCACTACCACTGCGCTCGTCACCCTGAGACATAAGTTGACAAGTCCCATGTGCCTATAATTTCACCAGCACCCGTACCCTTCAAAACCGGAACACAGTAATGCTAACATTACAACTTGGCGGCAGAAATAGGTAAGGTGGCAGTACTTCCCTGAAAGAACTCTTTCACAATGAGCTCTACTGCTTACCAAACAGGTATTTTAAGGTCACTGCTATATCGATTTTATGCCTGGATATATTATATATTCAATAGTTTCTTACTACAACAAAATATCTAAAAAATCTGTGCCACTTGTAGTAGAAAGCGTTAAATTTTGTGACATAAAAACATTTCTATCATAAAATATTCATTTGCGAAGAATTGAAGAGGAATTGTCTGATGATATCAATGGACTTTTCCAGTTTGATGTACAGTCAACAGGCTTACACTTAGTACGGATATTATCATAATAGGCGTTGAATTTACTTGTGAAATGTTGAGCGTCCATCAATTGCAGTTAACTAACTGTACATAATAGCAATGAAGACGTAGATGTGGGCAAAAGCTACAAAATATAATACATTGTACGACCTGACAACTACTTTCCATTAATTAATTACACTGAATATATTAAGTCGATACAATACTTAAAATAATGTCACATTAGTGCAAAAGTCTGTTGGGTGGTGAGGGAAGTTTGTCACACAGTAAAATTGATTAGTTGGTTAAACAGACATGTCTGCAACAAGTTAAATTAAACTATAACACTCGCCTTGCGACTTCGCTTTCACGCGAGCTTGCTTATGGTACAAATTATAGGCTAAAAGTATATAGATTTTAAATCCTTTAGATAACTATATCTATGTTGAAGTCTTTGCCTTTAGGTATTGTGAAATTGTATCTTTCAAAGATCAAATGACTAGCAATGGAATTTCGTAGACCGCAAACTCTATATTAACCACGTACATTTCGCGTAGAGCTTTGACGTTTTCCATATCCTTCGGTGAAATGAAAATTCGCGCACATACATCATAGCCATAGACACACACCCAGACAACCACAAACTACACCCAAACACACGAGACAAATAAATGCCCGGGAATCGAACTCGGGATCTCGGCGTGACAATCCAGTATGGTATAATCGTTCGGCCACTGAGGCAGTCAAATTCTGAATTCTATAAGAATTTTGTCGAAATTGAATCAACCGTAATAAAAAACAACATATTGTAATACAATGTTTGTATAGGGAAATTACGTGTTCCCATTGACATGAGCCGCTGTTGAGCTTCTTATTTGTTCTTCTCAGCAAAAATATACATAGCATTCTGAGTAAATAGTTGATTAACATTAAATAATAAAAAATCCTGTGATGATATTAATCTTCATTTATTCATTCAACCGAGTCAACAGCCCCAGTATAAGGCAAAACAACTCTATCTTTATTTAATTATATAAAATTAGACTTGAAATCATCACACTGATTAAACACTACTACTTTTTCGTCAAACAAATTCCCCTGAAGAATGAGCAAGAAACTTTTGGGGTTACCCGTGTATTTTGCTCTTTTTGCCATTTAAAATATTTATTTCAAATATGACGAATATAAACAACGTGAAATAGATCAATGGGACATTCGCATACATATTATTTGGGTCTTGCGAGTTCTGTCCATACTAACGATGTTTGAATTTAATTTCAATATTGAATAATTCAACGTAATTCAATAGATATAATATGTCGTGATTTTTAGTTCTACCTATTTTTTAAAACAATATAACAAATTCTTAGAAAAAAATATTTATTTATTTCCAAACTTAATCTATTATTACAGGTTATCCACCCAATGCAATAGACCAGCAAAATTACTACAAGTAACACAAGACATAAAGAGGTATCTTTGTGAACTCACTCAGAGAACAATCGAACACATTGATCCTATTCGATATTTCGTTCAGTGTGTGCAATGTGCGCGTTAGTGGACATTTCGCAAAGAGATTAGTCCTTCAACGCGACACCGCCAGTAGCAGTGGACGGCGACGTCGCCCGACGTACCTATCAGAGACACATAAGCCTAATACTCCTAGCAGCATCGGATTGCATAGCATACCTTTGATAACCTTCAACACGTACACTGCTAACGCTAAGTTCCTGCGCACGTGTAGCTCGTTGTGTCTCATCACACCCAAATTTTTTAGGATACATCAGGGGATAGAAGGGATAAGTCCCGTATTGCCTCCAGTACAGATATCTCAGGAATTTGTTTTGAATGCACTCCAGCATAAGACTATAGCGCGTTTGATGTGGAGCCCAGACTACCGCATTACATTCAAGGAGGCTTCTTACAAAGGCATTATACAATGCAATAATAGCACTAATATTCGTAAAAAATAATAACATCCTCATTGAAACGTTATATAAGTACCATTATATTAGCCATATTACTTATTTGTAGGAACTTCAAACTACGAACGCGGCTACGCGGCCTTGTGAAACTTTTGGAACATTAATCTTGATGGTTCGACATTGAATACCAAACCTTAAAACGTTCGAATATTGTAGCATAAGCGATGTGCGCTGCTCATAGTGTGGTGCCACAGGACCCCCTGTGAGAATCAGACTCATGCTTGAAGGTGAAACGGGAACGTTGTTACCCAGCCCCATTGTGTGGTCCTAACAGGGGCAGCAGATTGGGTTTGAGCTGTGTCGTTCTCCACGTAGGCTGGTTTGATACGATCGATTGCGACAGTTACTAGTCCTCGGTTTAAGTTTACAGTGATGGTCATGTCATTTCTGCTTAAAACGCGGTAAGAGCCACTGTACAGCGCTTCCACGCAGTGCATCCTTTCTAAGGCAATCATGGGTACATGAACTCATTTCTTTGTATATGAATACGGCTTTATAACCATGCCTTGACGCGGGTATAGGTCTGATATTTAACATTTGCCGTTTCAATTTCGTACGTCTTCCATCTGTCCGCGGTCAGCTCATTGTAAACATCTCCATAATAAATTGCTTATGCAACTAATCCAGGATTATTTCATTTATACATGGGATAACACCCACCATATTATTTATTATTTTGTCTGGGAATAGAGACCTGAAATATTGCAAACCTGGTGTGCCTGTAATTTCACGGGCACCCTTACCGTTCAAAACTAGAACGCTGCGTGGCGGCAGAAACTCAACGAACTATTGATAAGGCTAATGGTAGACTTCTTCAATAGAACTAAAACTATACGATAAACAAAAGCTGAATCCCTGTGCCTTTCACAGCTGATGTATTAGTTGGGACCTTCGGGACATGGGCCATTAGATCTAAGATTTACCCGACCTTGTAACAATGCTTCACTGAGCACGATGTAGGACAGTGTATTGTATAAATTGTTCGCTAGATTAGCGATTATGCACAGTGAATTATGATATACATATATGATAAACAGGGCATGAATGATCCCCTATTTGTACTCCTGACCCGGTAAATGGTGACTATCTTATTTTAGTAGTCTGTAAAATGAAACGTTTCCAGGTAATATTACGCCAAGTTAGTACCTAAATTGTAATTATACCCTACTGCTTTTATCGTGTTCCTTTTTAAGTAGTTCTTAAAATTTGAAATCTTTTTGACCCACTGAAAGAAATCCTGTATATATGTTGGATGTTTATTGCAAAGACACGATTAGGTTTGGTTAGGTTAGGTTAAGTTAGGATTAAAAGAAAAAACATTTTGCTCTCAAAATTACTTTTGAGCTTATGAAAATTGGAGCCAACGTTATTTCTGGAAAATGTCATTTCATACTACTGATGGGTAAACAGACAATATATGTCCGAAAAGATTTGTAGCGACTGCTGCGATTCCCAACACATTCATTCAAGATTCCTCCTGAGTAATAAAAAAAAATTTATTGTTACCATAGTTATACCTACCATAGTATACCTACCTAGCTACCTAGCTTCATTTGTAATTATTTCGAACAAAACGATCGTCTAGTTCCGCAAACCTAATTAAGGATGCGAATAGCGCCCGAGGCGTGCAGCTGAACAAAGAAATGATCCCTTTCAGCCCTGAAATTCTGCATTCCACGTGACGAATGTCCAGACTTCGTTGCTTTGTTATATTATTACACGATAATTCCGTTTACAATACTCATAGTTTTGCAAGTGAGTTGCTGTTATTGGAAAACAAGTAGAATTATTATTCCCATCTGATGATGGGGTCTGCTTTTCTTGAATTTTCCCTCCACTTTGCTCTGTTGAACGTGCAAAAACCTTTCAGAAACCTGGCAGCTCCATAGATCTTTAGCGATATGATCTGTCTACCTCACCTTCAGTTTTCCCCAATTTCTGAACGCAGGGCTTTTAAAGGTATTTTTCTCAGTTGTCTAAGTAATCTTGTTAAGTTTTTTCTGTGTCCAAAAATTGCTTCACATTGGTGTGTTTTACGAAAAATCCTAACTACTAACATAAATTAACGAAAAATATAAAAATTGGATAACCTGAGGTTCGAACTCGAGACTTTCAGTATTCATACTTTACAATACTATGCAAAACGAGGACGTGAAACTTTGTTGGTAGGTCAATGCGTGAAATGTATATTTTTGTCAATTTGAAAGAGGAACTTCATTATACTAAAATAATAAACTCAGAATCATTATAATAATAATAAACATTTACTTATTTCGAACAATAGAATACCTTAGTAATTACAAGGAGAAAATCTCTCTCTCTCTCATGTTAGGTGCAGTATTTGTGACTTACACATGCTTAGACACAACTAACCTACCTATAATCAAATTTAATATAATAACCTATAACTAACAAGGTGTTTAATACGATGTCCTTCTAATTCTTCGCAATCATCCGCAAAATGCTGTTTTTACTGCCAAGTATTCTGTTCCGCAACGAGGAAATTTTATTTTGCAGTAAAAGCGATGCCACATGGTACGTTGCGTCAGCGTGGCGAAGCCTAAACGGTGACGATGCGTTTTACTATATATACATTAGAACTACATACCACATAGTGCGTTGAAACGGCGCGCGGCGACGGACTGCGTGCGCTACATACGAGATTATGAGACGAAGCGGAGAGGGGTATTGCATTGCGTAAGTAAGTGGCGTTACGTTGCGACACCGCATTGCTAGTGCGGAACTCGGTGTGTTGAAATCATAGCGTAGCGACGACCCAACGCACCGACTGCACCCGTCTGGCACAGCTCTAAAGTAAATGTGACTGTCCAGCAGCATCGTCGTATCCATGATTATTATATTTGTGTTCTCTTGTTTAGAATATACAGGCATTTGTAGCCGACTTGAAAACCGATTTTGTTGATTATTTTTTTGTTGGAAAGAGGTACCTCCATAGTGGTCCCATTGAATTTTGAAGAAAATCATCCACCTCTAAGGGTGGCTTCCACGCATGAACATTCATTTTTATAAATAGCGCCTAAATTTTATTATAAGGGGCAATTATTTTAATGGTTGATTTTGCTATTCTCCAATTCAAGGCGTTTTTCTCTCTCAATATACTTTGAGTAGTGAAAACCGATTTTATTATCTCCTGTGTCAAGTCCGTATAGTAGCGAACTAGAGGATGAATCCGGGTTTGCGCACTTTCCAGTAACCGATTCCAATAAAACTTGGCAAATAGATGTAATTCCACGTACTTTTGAGGTCGATTTTTTTTAGTACTCTGTACTGAGATTATTGCGACAAACATATAACGTCGTCGGTCACTGCTGAGCAACTTTTTTTTTTTTTCATTAAAAAAATATCGCAATTTTGTACTTGTGTGTAATATTTTTACTCTTGCTTGTTCTGAATACATTATATACTTCACATCTCTTATAAATGATATAATGTGCTATTAATTGTATAATTTAATTTCCAAATTTACCAAAACATTTTCATCAGCTTAGTTTACGCATTACGAAGTGAGCTCATGAATAATGTTGAGTATATTTTAAAGTATTACTATCTATAGGCATGGTATAAATTCCCGGGAATTCATTAGGAAATTTAAGCAGCTTTGGAATTACGTGGAATATTTAGGAATGTAGGTGAGGTTAAATTGTACTTACTTCACGTTTCTAAAATCGAGATTCATAGATTATATACTGATATCATTATAATCATTATAAGTTATTTATAAAAAAACCATCCTCAAAAGTTTACTTATCCGCTTTCGCTGTGTTCGTCGCCGCGGTGTCCTCAGCGATAACTGAAATGCATAAGTCCTCGTCAAAACGAATCATATGAGCCCAATCATGTACATTGTAGAGGAGTTCCTCATATCTGTCTGCTATTTCCATCATCAGACCAGTTGTAAGTCACCATAACATTTTATTTTCATTTGAATTGCATCGTATTGAAATCGGTTAACACATAACTAGAATGTTGATTGTGAGTAAAATTTGCCACCCTTAGACGTTCAAATTTGACCACTAAGGTACTTTTTTCCAACAAATTTAGTAGCAGTAGAGCTTCTCGTGAAAGAGTTCATCCAGGGCAGTGCCTTAACCTTACCTATTTCTGCCGCCAAACAATAATGTCAGCATTATTGAGTTCCGGTTTTGAAAGGCACATTGGACTTGTGTGACGGGCGTACTGGCAGTGCCCCCTCAGATCTTTGACATTTAAAGCTCTGAGTGGCACTGGAGCTGTTATGGACAGGCGTGTAGCTTACCATCAAGCGCAAGACTTGCATAGATATAGGAAAAAAGGGGAGTTATGTAATGACGGTATGTAAGATCGGGTACCAATGTCGCCACTTTTCCCACAATCCCAAGGTTACTAAGGATATCGGCAGAGATGATGATACAAAAATATATTTCCGCGAGTGCCTATCGCCCCACACAGCGTATCTCCTATGGAGAGCTAAGACCGTATTACAGACCACCGAGTTAGCTAAGTACGTTTGCTGTAAAAACGGCCACATTCTAGCGCGGAAAGCGGACAAAGAAAAAATCCACTCAATACTGAGAGTGATATAGAAAAATTGCAAATCATGTCACAACGCGGCGAAAAAATCTAAATTTGCCCCAACATGCATATATTTAATGTGTCTGCACTTTATATAGATTACAAATGGCACATAACGATAATTATCCAGCAGCAATACAAGAAAATAATCACAGCACCTGAAATAATTTTATAAGTAATATGAAGTATGTAAATTATGCACGTCAACATTAGAACTATGATAAAAAAATTTGCCCACATTAGAACATATTATATCGACCAGTATACACACTATACACTTATTAGTGCTAACAGAAGTAAATATTTCCGATTACTGCAGAAACTTGTTTCAATTGCATGATTACGAAATGCATACGGAATTGCGGCGACAATGCAAGGGGGGGGGGGGGGGAGTAATACTGTATGTACACAATACCCTTTGCTTCACCAGATTATCCACGTCTACTATTAGACGTCTAATATTAGACAAATTCGAAAATATTAGTGTATTAACAAAAATGAGTAGGCAAAAACGATTACGTACCTTAACGTAATAGGGGTTAAAGTATGAAATTGCCGATTTGTACTGAAAATCTAAATTGTTAATTTTTTAAATTTTTAACAAATTTATTTAATCAAAATAGTTATTTATTATTATCTATACATTGCTGCCATCTAATGGGAAGGTTATTAATGCCTTTGCGATAGAACTCCGACGATCTAGACTGCACAAACTGTGTGAAAGCATTTTGTACTGCCTCCTGGGAAGAAAACTTCTTGTCACGTAGATAATTGTCCAAATCACGAAAAAATGGTAGTCCGTTGGAGCAAGGTCTGGTGAATACGGAGGATGACGAATGGTTTCTAACTGCAGTTCCTGAAGGGTCAAAATGGTTTCTCGTGCTGTGTGAGGTCTCGCGTTGTCGTGGAGCAATAATGGTGAAGATCGATTCATGAGTCGGGGCTGTTTTACTGCTAGTTTTGTCAACATGGTTCGGAGTTCGGCACAATAGACATCTGCCGTTATTGCTTGACCAGATCGGAGAAAACTATAGTGAATAACACCATGCTGAGACCACCAAACAGTTACCATTACCTTTTTATTGGTTAGTTTTGCTTTAGGACACTGTTGTGGCATTTGACCTGGGGTCAGCCATTGCATTTTTCTTTTCCGGTTATCATAAAGAATCCACTTTTCATCACATGTTACAATTCGATCCAATATTCCTTCATTTCTGTACCGGTTCAACAAGGCAACACAAGTTTCAACACGCGTTTCTTTATGCAGATCAGTCAAATCATGAGGCACCCATTTTTCGTATTTTTTTATTTTATTGATTTGACGCAAGTGAGTCAATATTGTGGGTAAGGTAACGTTAAACCATGCCGCTAATTCCTGGGTAGTTTGACTAGGATCGGCTTCCACTATCTCTCTTAATTCATCGTTATTCACCTGTGTCTTGGTCTTCCTCGTGACTCGTTCTTTAAGTCGAAATTTCCATCACGAAAGCGTTTAAACCAAAATCGCACGGTGAGTTCTCTAGTAGACCCCTCTCCAAACGCAGCATTGATATTGCGGGCTGTTTCTGCCGCGTTAGTTCCGCGTCGGAACTCGTATTCAAAAATCACTCGAATTTTCGCAGTATCCATCTTTCTTGTCTAAATTGAATAACAAAAACAATTGAAAGTCGATATTCAAATGTTTCAAATTAAAAAAAAAAATCACAGAAACCATTTGAAAAAAGTTTCATTCGAAAACCTCAAACCATGAAGATTCTATGAAAATTCAAAGAACCTATTGCAATAAAACGGCAATTTCATACTTTAACCCCTATATTTACCTACGTATCAACTGCCTAGAAGTATTAACGCATATGGTATGAGGACCGCGGAGTACATATTGCCTGACATTCTAAATAAGATACCTGTGCAACTCTATGTAGTTAAGTTAATGAATGTTAGCAAATGCAAACAAGTATTAAAAAAGTATTACTTGGGTACGTAAAATTATAACAAAAGCGATGCATTCTCCCTTCGCACAAACCCTTTAAAGAGTTTTTGAAACGAGTCTTATTGATGAGTATTATTGTCTTATTGAAGAGATTAAGTATTCTGTGTATTGAATAAATAAATAAATAAAAAGAGTTATATTACAATATTTCAGTATTTTTTCATCCTGGTCCAGTCATTCACTGTCAGGTGGCGTTTTAGTAAAAATGCTACTAGTATATAATATATAACTATTTCACGTTAGATGGCGTTGAAACTTATTTTTCGCTACACTAAGAACTCACTGAGCGGTTTTCACCCGCGTCTGCCGCGGTCCCGCGGCATTTGTAGAATGTAATAGTTAAGTATGTGAAATTACTAGCTCATTTCACGGCGCGTTTTACGCCTGTAGTGGTGACAGTTGCTCGCGGTTGTCGCGGCGAGGTACTTGTAGAACCGCGCAGGACTCGATCACCTGCGCGCTTGGCGGCCGTCGTCGCCCGCGCACTTTGACGGTCGGTTCAGGCGCACGCGGGATGTGTTCTCCATTAACCGCGCGACTTGCGATTAACTCCCACTAACTTCGCGGTCCGTTCCGCACTCGCAACGTTTTCGTGCCCGCAACCGCGGCGGCTACATGCCCGCACAAATTTGCTGGGTTGTGAGTACTGAAATAAAACCGCTGTCTAGCAGCACCAGCGGGCGCGGATGGAAACCGCTCCGTGAATTTTTAACCTTATTAACCTTAAACTGACGCTACTCAACGAGGGATGTGGTCCTACCTAATCGACAGTTACAAACCATGTTTCTGTTTTTATAATTAAAAAAATATTCCATTTTTCATACTATACCTACACTGGTACAGGTGTATTATTAAATTTATATATTAATATAAATTATTATTATTTTCTTAATGGCGGCCACTAGGCTTGGGCCATTGTCCGTTTTATAAGAATAATATAAAAAATATGGCGATCTTCGCCAGTGTCAGTTTTCCATTAAAAGTTACCACGGGTTGGTGAAGCTGTCACTGTCAAGAGTAAACTCGAACCATCAACGAATTTAATAAATTAAATTATGTTGTTTTTTTTATGAAGGATTTATGTAATTTTCTATAATTGTTTCTAATTTATTTTGCATGCATATGTAAAATAAAGCCGATTTTATTTCATTTATTTTTTAAATGCATTTCCTATGGAAATTTAAACAAAGCAAGAAATAGTAATAATAAAACCAATTTTTCGATTTTCCTGCAGCTTCAATCCAACCTTCTTTTATTTTGAATTCATTGGAAAAACTTAAAAATCAAAAAATACTCTACGTTTAATCTACGAGCATAATGGAATTAATATATCTAAATTATCTAAAACAATAATATACATACATTTTTCTTCAAGCAACAGCAACATACAAATTGACATGAAATTTAAACGGTTATCCGAAATTTGAGTTATGTTAAAGTTACTCGAAATAAAAGGTTTAGTTATAATAATAATAAGACAAAAATAAAAGAAATCAATTTAACGTGAATGCACTAACGTGAATAAATGAACGCTTCGATATTTTAGGGACTTTAATTACAAAGATCATAGTAAGAAATTCAAACATTTCAGTAAAAATTTATTGTCGATAAACATAAGTCATCGTAAATGAACATCACTGTATTTGAGTCTAGAAGTTTCTATGGAGACAAAAAGAAAACATTGAATAATAATAGAAATAGTAACTAAAAATGCAAATAGCCGGTGGAATGTTATCTCACTGGTTTTAAAATTTTTGTTTTCACTCAATTTTTACAAGGTGTATCGCTACAACTTGAGATTTTCACGTTTTACGAGAGATCTTGTATGAACAACGATCGCCATGTCACTGTGGCGATGTTTGTAGGCGTGTCACCTCGATATGATCAAAATGATCGATACCAAATCTCCCCTTTTTTTCTATATCTATGAAGACTTGTTCATCCCGTCACTTGACATTATAAAAAAAGTCAGTCATCACGTAACATACATACAAAAACACACTGGAATTGAGAACCTCCTCCTTTTTTCAAGTCAGTTAAAAATATTATCTCCTGGTTAAAATACTATATGCTCAATATCCATACTGACAATTCGTATCACTTTTACGTCATTGAAATCAAAATAGGGTCTTAAACGAACCATGAAATTATTATCTCATTGGCAAGTTAATATGAACAAAATTGAGACTGAACTGGAGTTCGTTCAGTTCAATAATTGGAATGGTCGTCAAAATCGAATATCAGTTAGAAGTTTGAACATAATCCAAGTTTAGTGGCACTTGGGGGAAAACTCTCAAAACCCATGAATCCGAAATTAATTTGGGACATAAAACAGACTTTTTTCAAACAAACTTTTCTGTTAACTCGTGTGTCGTAAAAGTTAAATGGAATTCTGAATTTGATAATGAAACTTTTGTAATTTTAACCTATTATCGATTTGCCGCAGTAATAGAAAAATAAAAACTTAGAATTGTTTACTTTATCAACAACAGCAGTTTGTGATTGTGAATGATTTCGATATTCGAATCGTTAGTAATTTTGGTAAAACTGCCTCCGTGGCGGATGGATGCCATACTGGACTGCAGAGGTCACGGGTTCGATTCCCGAGCCGGGAGAAATATTTGTATGGTATACATTTATTTCTCTCGTGAGTTTGAGTGTAATTTGTGGTTGTCTATGTGTGTATCCACGGCACCCGCAACTCAGGGTTTCCCTAAGAATAGATAAGAAAAATAGTATAATTTCCGATTTGTTGAATTTCTGATTCAGGTATTTTTCTAGGTTGACGCCAGATAATTTTTATGGTTGTCTGTATTATATAGCGCTATAGTTTGCATTTAAAATTTGAATAGACTACTACGGGCACTGAAGATGTTTTGTTTGTTACATAATTATTTTTTTTATATTATGAAAGGTACAGTCAAGTATAAATAATGGAACTATATAACTACGAAAACAATGGCCAAATAATCTCAATACAGAGTACTAAAAAAACACTGACCTCAAAAGTCCTTCATCTCCTTGTTTGCCACTCTTATCGGTGGAATATTTTCTTTAAATTTAAATGGGACCACTACTAGGGTACCCTCTTTACAACAAAAAAGAATCATCAAAATCGGTTTACAAACGCTGGAGTAGTCGCGTAATATACATACAAGAAAAAACAACATAGTCGAATTTGGAACCTCTTCTTTTTTTAAAAGATATACGACGAAGAATGCTATTTCCTGGATACTTTTCACCCGCATAAAAGCACTTGCAAGCAAAACCTAGCAGATACTAGAATGCAAGCAGCGGTATAAATCTCAAATCTCCAAGAGCGTAAAACGAGTTATACAGAGTTCAAAGAAACCGCGGCGTCCGTATTTGAATATTAAATTAATATCTCTCTTTTGTTGAACAACAAAGCAATTTTGAACAGCGAACGAAACAAAGTAATTTTTCAACATATCTCATTGATTACTTACCTAACAATATATTAAAGTGTTTTTATGGCTAGAGATTGTTAAAAATATTGTTGAAAATATGTGACGATTTAAAATACTCTGCGTGTAAACCCAAGTATACTCCATTACTTTCAGTCATGGCTCTCGTTTAAAATAGAGTCACAATGTCTTCTAGTGTCGTCACATTTCTTGCAAGTATAGATAGCCTATATATTACAATAAATCGATTGTAAAACACAGATTCTGGATGTGCCCCCGCGGAGATCGGAAGTACGCCCTTTTTACGAAGCAACTCTGACCGCTTTTCAATTTCGCCTATCTTCGTCATGAATTAGACTAAAACCCTGTCCATGAAAAAATTGCTTTTGCCAAGTATAAACAATCTATAAGCATAATTTAAGCATCTGCTAAGTTATTCTCAAATTATAAAACCTGAATAAAGGTTGACTTGCTTGTGTAGAGGGAACAAAGTTATTTTAACGTCAGATCTCACAATGTGTTACTTAAAAAAGTTGCGTAATCTGGCAATACTTTCAAATATTGCCAGATTATGCAACTTTTTTCATTATATTCCAATTTATTACAAGGTTTTATTTCCTCTTTCTTTTTCTTTTTTTAGCATCAACCTTCCGTAAAACGGAATACACAAATGTTAGTTGGAAGAAATCTTTATGGGATAAGTTCGCCTTTGAACACTATCTATTTTTTTGCTTAAAACTTTTTTTTTGTGCTACAGTAAAGTGTTTACATACGTACGTGCACACACAATCTTTATCTTGGGTACGTAGTACCTATACAAATTTTATGACACAAACAACAAGGCAGTCTTATATTAAATTCAGAAAGACCATATGTGATCAAAGCGCGCAAACGTGACTGGTCCTTTAAATTTCAAATTATCCCTCAAACAATCTATAGCAAATCTTATAATCTTATAATTAAAGCTTCTAACGGAATTTGTGTTACAGTGAGTATTTTCGCCATAAATTAAGACGTAATGTGTTTCTTCCTAAACATAACATTGTCGAGAACAGATGTTTCTCAATTCAGAGTTCGACTGACAGTACATTCGTGAATATTTAGTGGCAATGCCTCGTAGTAAACAAACAACATTGGTAAACGTGTGAACTGCCAGATGCCTAAAAGTCTATGTAAAGATATTATCAGCCACAAGATTAAGAGCTACCTAACTAAAGACATTGTAAGACGGCATTGGTCTGCGTGATTATTATAGGCAAGAAATAAATACGGAGCCTTAAAATTGGTGAAGAGCACTAGGGAAACCCTGTGTCGCGAATTTGAATGGCGAATCTGAATTCTATTTACTAGGCAAAAACATTTAAATTCCTCGGAATAACACAACCGCGTGGTAGCTGCGCGGAAACCGAGGACAAGCCAGCGTTACACGCGCGCACGGGACGCTGATTTAAGTTAAAACAATAAAGCTATATAATAGAGCGTATTTTGCCGTAACAGTTAGATGCACGCGGTCGCTGCGCGGCGAGGTGCGGCGTGAGCGCAACGAAATTCGTGTCGAATAAATGCAACATAGGAATGAGGCAGGTCCACGTTACAAAAATTTCTCGTCCGAATATTGTATAGGAAGCCTTTATTAGTGTATTTTTCAAGTTATAAATTTATTTGTTTTATTTCCTTATTTCATAATGCTCGCGTAGTTTGTTGTATATTTATTAGTACCCATTAGTAGCAGTAGAGTTCCTTCTGAAAGAGTTCGTCCAGAGAAGCCTGCCACCTTACCTATTTCTGCCGCCAAGCAGTAATGTCAACATTACTGTAATCCGGTTTTGAAGGGTAAGGGTGCTGCTGAAATTACAGGCACACGGGACTTGTCAACTTATGTCTCAGGTTAACGGGCACAGTGGCAGTGCCCCTCAGATCTTTGCGATTTAAATCTCTAAATGGTACTTCAACTGTTGTGGAGAAATGAGTAGCTTACCATCAGGCGCACGACTTATTCGTCCCGTCATTTGATATTATAATAAAAAATTTATATGAATTGCAAAGATCTGAGAAGTACTGCCACTGCGCCCGTCACCCTTACCCTGCAAAACCGCAACACAATAATGCGCACATTACAGCTTCACGGCAGAAATAGGTAAAGTGGCTGTACTTCCCTGGACGAACTTTTTCACAAGAAGCTCTACTGCTACAGAAATATTTCATATTAGTGTATATTATCTGCCTCCATGGCCGAACGGTTACCATGCTGGACGGCCACGCACAGGTCCCGGATTCGATTTCCGGGCCGGGAGACATTTATATGGCCTACATTTGTTTCTCTCGTGAGTTTAAGTGTTGTGATATTAATGAGTTTGTGGTTGTCTATGTATGTATCCATGGACCCTTTCGTGTAACTGGGCTCTACAGGGTTCATAAATTTTCTATGTATATTTAATAATAGCATCTGAAACTATGAACATGCGATACAATTAATAAATGAATATAAGTACCATAATAAATAAGAAAAATCATTTTAATGTAGGTAGTTGGTTTTGTTTTCAATAAAATGTAAAACGTTGTAACCGTGAAAGACGAGATAATTAGTCTAAGACAGGACCTATTTTATAGCTCACCTAGCCTTCACTCCCTCAAACAAGTTTTAAATAAACTGAATCAACTGTAGGTGTTGAGACGCAGATGTTTTTGTTCAATTTTGTTCAAATGATTTACGTGGGTTTTATAACAAAATAAAATAGCTTTATAACTTTCAACACGAGCTCTCAAGTTAATTGGTTTTACATTTTTTAGCAGTTCCAAAAGTTTCAAAATAAATTTTAGCACCGTATCACAGGAGTTTTACAGGATGTAATATAATTGAATTTGATTTTTTAATGTAGACAGATTCAATAAGGATGTACATTTTTCAAGTTTTTTTTTAAATAAATAAAATCAGCAACCGCTGACGTGTAAATAAACTTGCATCAGCAACAACCCTGATACACACTCTATTTCTAGAGATATGTCTCCAGCAATAGGATGTAAAAAAGAGATGTTGCGTAGTCACTATTACGATGGCTTTTTTAATATATCTTAGCGGCCCAAATGACTTTATCTAAACGCCGGATTGGCGCCATGGCGACACAGAGTCTGTAAACATTTTCACAAACATTTAAGCGGCAGTATTCCATTAGCACCTTTATCTCTTTGCATTAAAGCATTATTTCCCGTGCCAAAACGCAGAATTTGGTGGAGTACGGGTTATTAGGGAAAATATTCCATGAAGTGTATTATTTTGTAAAAATATGTTTCGTTTAGTTTGGTTTTCATTGCGTCGTCGTTTTGTTTTTTATAGCTGATTGGTATGGAACAAGCAATGAATTGGAAATTAATTTTTACAGATAAGGAAAGATTTGGCACCAGAATGAGCCAATTACGTCATCCAAACATCGAATCTTGCCAAGTCACATACTTAGAATAATAACGCATAGAAACCTAGCCCGCACACGCTAAGTGAGGCAAATTGTAGGACGCCGTATAGGCCTACATGAGCGAGCGGGCAGTCAGTGCTCAAGGTCAAGTTGTACCGCGAACAGCTCAAATATTTTTGGTAAAAATGACGAAATGTGCGGTAATTGGGTTTAAAAATAGATCAGACAAACATAAAATAGACACTAACATCACATTCCACAAGGAAGTAACGCGTTTCAACGTGTATTTTTATGTAAATATTCACTAAAACAGAAAATTAATTTCAATGCAACAAGATACGAAAATGTTGCAAAGTAACGGGTTTTTTCTCCCCATTTTGCTATTCTGTTTCAAAATAATTATATTACGTAATTTTTTGAGAATAGGCAATATTGTCGGGAATTTACGTTAGCTATTTCTACGAAATATATTTAGTATTTGCCTTCATTAGTTTCATGTGAAAAATCATTATTCTTGTTCATCATACACTCATTTTAAAAAATTATTTCAGGGAACTAACACTGACTAAAAAATCATCGTCAGTTCTCCAAAATCGTGTATAAATAACTTTCAGGTTCAGGTTCTTTATTGTTATCGTGTACTTTTCATGTAAACATACCCACAGATAATATCAGGCTATTTATATGTATATTCAAATTCGATAGTCGCACTTAAACTCGCATGTAGGTTTTTCAAAAATGTATTTTTGGTAAACCATAGAGAAATGGCATGTATATCTGAAGACAAGATAGCGGGCAAGACTTCTAATTCTCCTTCTACTAATTCTTCGCCATCTTGGATTTAGAAATATGTGCTACATTCGGAATGAGCAGCCCCAAACACCTTGAAAACGACACCCAACTTGCTATTGTTCGAAAAATCGTGCCCGCCATCTTGGATTTAGAAATTAGTGCCATATTCTTAATGAGCGCCCCCAAATACCTCGAAAACGACACCCAACTTGCTATTATCTGAAAAGTCATGTTCGCCATCTTGAATTTAGAAATAAGTGCTATATTGAGTACTATATTGAGTACTTGAGTACCTAATGAGTACTCCCAAATACCTCGAAAATGATACCCATATTGCATTTATTTCAAAAGTCGTGTCCGCCGCCGCCGTCTTGGATTTAGAAATAAATGCCATATTCTTGATGAGCACCTCGAATACCTCGAAAACGATTCCCATTTTGCGTGTCCGCCATCTTGGATTTAGAAATGAGAAAAGTCGTGTCCGCCTTCGTGTATTCAGATATAAATGCCATTTCCATAAGGATTACCAAAAATAAATTTTTGAAAATTCCTGTCACTTGATGTTGTCGATCAACAGTAACGATCGACAAAATCGAGCAAATCTGTAGGCACGTTTAACTTAATGATGAGTTAAGCAAGATACAATTTCCCCACTTTTGAGGGAAATGTTATTCCATGGCATCATTATTTGTATATTTGTGTGCGTGCCGACGAGCGTAAATACAAGTTGCTTACGCCTACATGAATTTGATTTTTGCTCACTCACTTGTGACAGTTCGTTTGATATGAAACTATCATTCTATGCGTTATTATTCTAAGGTCACATATATAACTATAACTTGATCTCGATGAAAGTTAAAAAAAAGTATCTTCTCAGGTTTCATAGCAAAACACCGAATCCAATGCAGTTATTCTAAATATTATAACAAGAATTAATAATTCTTTGATGGCTCAAATTATCTGATAATTAAAAACATTTCTTTTTGTTTTTTCTTATCCAGGAAATTTAAGAAACTTTTTATAAACCTGGAAACCTTTACATAGGTAATATATATGGTATATGGATACCCTATCACCTATATATATAACTCGGTATGTTGAAGGTATTTGCTGAAAAATATGATTGTTCCATCCTAAAGTTCCGAGTGAACCTAATTATATGTGGGTAAGTAAATAAATTTTATTATTATTATTATTAATTAACATTGTTGTAAGTACCAAATGTCACTAACAACTTTATGGATCAATAAATGAGTATTATTATTACATACAGTACTACTATATTACAGTACTATATACAGTATACTCACGGAATTATTTGGTCTGTGAGTATACTATTTATTATAGGAAACCTTATTGCTTCCAACTGTATTAATATTGCGACATCCACGTTTATTTAATAATAATTCAGTTTTTTTTACGTAGGAAATGAAAATTTAAGTTGATAATACTGAACAATTTTGTAACAAGCGAGGTAAGAACCATCTAAGCAATTTATAATCTGCTACGCGGCTGTAGCAAATTTCGTAGCATTCATTCGGCTTTACTGCGATTTATTTCAACTTCAATTCGTGATACAATAAGACCTATTTTAATTTGTCAACATTTTGCGAGTTTTATCTATCTGAGAGCAATTTGTATAGAATAAGTCAAAATTACTGTTATGACAACATTTTCTTATTAAGTAACAAATTAAATTTAATTGATGAAAATTACTAGGTACCTACTGCGATTAATATTTCCATTATCTTTAAACGGAGATAGCTCTTACGACATTTCTGTTCTTGTCAAGTCACATAGATGCATTTTATAACTTTATTCTGTAAAGTTAATTATAAATTCAAAGTTATTATTTTTTAAATAATGTAATCGTTTTTAAAGCGTGCATGCTTACGCAATTAGATACGATATTATTAACACTCGCACCTGTATTATTCACACGTTCTACTTTTGAGCTTTACCTGACAGCATCAGCATTATATTCTTCAATTTATATTTCCGTGAGCCTGAGCACAGTAAATACATTTCTTCAAGTGAAAGAAATAGCAAGAAGCTGAGCAAATATATTTTCTACATTAGCATATAAAGCCAGTGAAATATTATGTATAAATATACCACTAAATGAGTGTCGTACCTATGTAAAGTCAAAACAAATTATCAAATTTGACTATCATTATGTATATCCACATAAATTTAAATCAGAAAAATGTGGTAGTAGCTTTTGTGATTGTCAAAGGCATACGATTGCCTGCAATATGACTTTGTTACAAAAAAACTAGAATAACTGGACCTAAAAATAAGGAATTAATTATAATTAAATCCTATGTTTTAATAAACTCAATCTATAATGGTGGAAGACATACTTAGGAACATAGACATGGGAATTTCACAACGACAAATATTAGGACCTTTGTTATTCCTCATCTATAATAACTTGCCAAATGCTTTAGCATTATAGTGAAACGTAAATCTATTCGGAGGTGATATTCGTGTAGGAATATCAGCCACAAATAAATTGTAAATGCTCGAAAAACAAACTTGTTACGAACACTCTCATCGGCAAATTAACGCATTACTAAAACTCAAATCACTAATAAATAAAGAATGTAGTTTACGTGCACATTATGCCGCGGAAGTAGAATGCAAAGTAAGCGGAACTAAAATGTGCGTTTGTAAACCGTACACTTATATTCAATCAACTGTAGGTTATATCTTAAATGACCGGGGAAATTCTTGTGATATTGAGAGAGCATAGATTTTACAAAAGCGAGTAAGATGAATTATCGCGGGCTTTCATAAACATGTATCTACTAGAGAGCACTTGGCTAAATATGGAAAAATGACTGCAATTTCATTATACATGTACCGATCAATATCTGGCGAATGCGCCGCGAACGCGCTGCATGTGCGCTGCACGCGCTCTTTACGCGCGCTGCACGCGTGCTGCATGTGTGCAGTTAAATACATGTTAATATAATATGTGGTGCGAGAGCAGCGCGCGAACGGCACACGACAACAGATTGCACTACGTAATGCACGTATGCAGCTAGCTAGCCTTTCGCAAACAGGCGCATTTGCGGCGCATTCGCCAGTATCTATACGCACCCTTAGAGATATACGAAATAGAAAAGTATTTAGTGAAAAGGTCAGACATTCATTAATATAACGCTAGATATAATCATAAACTAGTAACAAGTTAAATCAGATTAGTGAAAATCTTTAAAGAAGGTACAGATAAATTCAAAACTTAATATGTAGGTATAATAATCTAACATTTAGTGTCCAAATTGAATGAAATGGCTGGATTTAAACAAAAACCAAAAGTTTATTTTGAAATTTAGGGATTCAAATAGAAATGAATATTCATTTACTTAAAAAAACTCATTAATATTGTTATGTATAATTTAAATTGTATTTCTTGTAATTTGACTTACTTAAAGACAATGTATTGTCTCTGTGAATAAATATTTGAATTTGAATTCAAAGCTTTGTAATTTAAATTAAATTAAGAAAATGGTTCTTAATTTGAGCTTTAAAGCATTAACTTTAACGTTAAATCACATGTGCTTACACTTACAGTACTCGCATTCGGACAAAGCATGAAATTTTTACTTTATCTATTTTTCTCTATGTTGTATGCTACTGGGAGATTACATAAATACACTTCACGCCTTTTTCCTCGGGGTAGGTATCCACTTGCTACGTTGTTGTCACACACCTTTCACCTCATACACACTATTTTATATTATAATTTGGTTTTGATTCGTTCTTCTTGATCGGGTGATATTGATTTAAAAAAATATTGAAATTTATGACAACTTTTTCTGATATCATGTGACAGGACGAACGAGTCGTGAACCTGGTGGTAAGCGACACGTCTATCCGTAACATTTGAAGTGCCACCCAAGGCTTTATAAATCGCAAACATTTGAGTCACCCTGAGACATAACGTTAAGAAGTCCCGTGCACCTGTAGTTTCACCAGCACCTTTATCCTTCAGAACCGGAACGGCAGAAATAGTTAGGGTGGCAATATTTTTCTGGACGAACTCTTTCACAAAGCGCTCTGCTGCTACTAAAATGAAATGAATAACAACGATTAATTACTATAACAGCCCCATATCTTCCTATATATAATGGAGAAAATGGTTTCATATCCAATAAATTTACAAACATCAAAATGGAGTAGCATCAATATTAAATTACTAATTGAATGTAATAGGTTCATTTTCAAGCTATAACTCACTTTACAAACGCATGAGGCATGACATCAACACGATACGTATTGTGTCTGTAACCTACCTACTGGAGATATTTAAGAGCTCGTCTATCAAGGCAAATTACTCTATCTAAATTACTTACTTCGCTCCTACTATTAGGACGTTTAGTTAAGCGTGTAATCCGCGAAAGTTTTTCCTTTGTTCGAACACCTTTTTTCCATAAGTGAGTCTCAATTAAAAGTAGCCACAACATACAATAGTCGAACATAATTAGTTATTTAATGTATAAATATAATTATTCGCACTTTATAATTATATACGATATACGACAATGAAAAACACGGGAAGAAAACTATTCGATTAACGTTTACGACACGTATATCAATAATGTTATTACATTCTTAACTAGATTAGAGAGCTATTATTAATGCGATGCACCAAATAAATGCACAACCTCACTGCAGTCGTTGTTCAATCTGTATAGTCTGAGAATAGATTATATTGACGTTCAATTTTAATTTTTATTATTACGAGTTGTACATTATGTGGCATGCTTGAGGAAATATGGTCTTTCAATGCTCGTACTACCGAGAATACACAATAGAGACGCATGAGAATAAAAAATCCCATGACAGTAAAGATGTTCTAAGTGGATTTGCACATATGTGTTTGACAAGCGTATCAATTGTATTGTAGGAATCACGATTTATGTTACGTATACTACACGTGTGGAATTCGTGTCACAGAATCAAAATTCATCACAGAAACAACAGTTCTTATAATTATTGATATACAACTGAAACAAGCATGAAGAAAATTTCGATCTGCCTGTACTCGAATCAACGTCTTTTGCCTCACCGTGGCTCTTACCAACTGTCAACTGTCTTACCAAGAAACCGACTCTGTTGGACTTACGAATTTATTTACGTGCCCGTTGTACTGAAACTTATTAACTTAATTAATTAAAGGGTTCTTAAAGTTATTTATCTCAACGTCACCACAAATTTTGAAATAAACGCTGTTGTAGTGCTTTACGATTGATCTATATCTTAAATCTGCAATCTAGATGCTGCTGTTCATATACTGAAAGTACATATAGCCTTCTAATACGCCAAGGGTAGCTCATATTTAACTATATAAATTTTCAATTGTTTCAAACCCACGTAAGACAGAGTAGAGACAAGAAAATTGAAAATTACAAAGACACGTTTGAAGAATTTTCCTTTTATATTCTATTTAATTTAGACATTTTTGTGCCATTCCACTCAGTTATTTGGTAAATGAAAGGACACAAATTCTACTTAGTATTTATTGGACTTCATCATCAACCGATTTATACGTTCCACTGCTGGGCACGGCTCTTCTCTCTTTTTTTATTTAATCAGATTTACTTGTAAGCGTTTTGGTAATGTAAATACTGTAAACTTTCACGTGTTTTTAAATGAATAAATGAAATAAGAAAAAAAAATGCGACGGTTTAGGCCATAGTCCGCCCCACTGGCCCAATGAGAATTGGTCACTTCACTCGTTTTCCGAGAACTGTGAACCTTCGACGTGCAGGTTTCATCAGGATGTTTTTCGTGTTTTTTTATTGGAGTTATTTTTTAATAACGATGAACGAAAAAATACGGTTTTTTACACGGAAATCAGAGAGGTCTCTAATTCTTGCCAACATTTTTGTGTAATCATAATCAGTCTGCTGGCCCTAGAACTATAGTATATTTGTAGTGACAACTATTATATTAATTAAAACGCCGTAGTACTTAGGAGGATTTATATCGATTGCTAAATGTGTACAGCTTAATAGCCTATCCACGTGTACGCGTTATTTTAAACACAGGTATTAAATTTAAATTTATGACAGTTATACATCATTTATTTCTTAAGGCGACACAAAGCTGTCTTGTTACCTCCTCATGACGTCAAAACAATTACTGGCTCTATAAAACTTGGTGTGACATTGAAGAGTCGACACAGGTACGGTGTTCTAAGGTATATTTAGTCACATACGCTTTGTAGAGCTAGTAGTAGTAGTACCTAAAGCAACTGAAGTCTTCTGAAAGTAAGATGGAGTAAGCGCACACACTTGGAGCCGCTGATAAGAAATTCATGGACCCCACTATCGGTCATACGCAACGCACTATAGTTAACACACGTTTGCTCCACAGACTTACACTTGCACTTCACTTTTCACGTTTATAATACGAACGAATTTCCCTTTGTATAAGACTTTGTAGCATCCTAGCTCCTCCCTTTCCCCCACAAAATTATTGCGTTTCTGTCCAACTTGTTTATATGCTCGTACCTTATATGTATATATTTCAAGTATATTCAATACGCGGGTTTTATATTTTGCCATAACCATAAATTCGTGAAGTTTAAAAAAGCCATAACATGTATATGTATATTATGTTATATTATACGTATTATAATATAGAAGTTGATATGTTAAATACCATTTATTAGTTATATATATTTTTTTAACAACTAAGAAAATATTATTATCTAACACAAATGACTATTTACATAGATACACATCAGACGTAGTAAATAACTAATATATTATACAGTGCATAGTAAGTCGCCACACAATGAAATGGCAAATGTGGAGTTTTAGCAGATAGTAAGGTCGAAACGAGATAACCTAAACGTCTGGCCTATGTGCCACTGATCCGTAACAGATCGCGATTATATGTTTAATATAATATGTTAACGTTAGCACTATTTACTATGTTAGTATTATTATATCGCTTATGTAAGAATCTGAGCTCAATCCAAGTATATTGTTCAGCTGTAAGGATGAGGTTTATGAGGGGGGTATAGTTCTCATGTGGGGTAAATTTGTAGATGTACAAACCATATTTTTGGTGCAAAACGAGCAATTCGTGCTGTGTGCAACATATTTTTTACATAAAATCAACAGCCTAGTAAACTTCTGATCACGTGCGATATTCTGATTACGGGAACATGGAACTTGTCAACTTGAGTCTCAAAGTGACGGGCGCAGTGGCAGTGACCCTCAGATCTTAGCTCTGAGTGGCACTGCAACTGTTATGGATAGGCGTGTTGCTTACCACCAGGTGCACAACTTGTTCGCCCCGTCCCTCGATATATAAAAAAACCGAATGAATATGAATGATTTCATGGACAGTCACAGCTTTTACCGTAAAATTAAATATTAGAATATGACAGTACGGGGTACCCCGTTTTGCTGTATGAACCTCAAAAAACCAACTACGGGCTTTACAGTGCAAATTCACGAGTACTTTCTCTGTAGTGGCCGTCTACCGCTTTTCCATAGAAAAGTGTCAATAACGCATTGACAAAATTCAATGAGTTACATACATTTACCATTTTATATTGAATCAATATAAGCACTGCTGCAAGAAAAGTATTGATATTTTTGTATGCGGTACTATTTAAGTATATTAAAAACATTTCTCTTCATAAACTAAATAAAATAAACGAGGCGTGAAGAGGCATCTTGTAGGCATGCAGGGTGGCTAGGGCAGTGATTGTATCAACACTGCAATAGGTTCCTTCACGTTTAGATGCCACTGTCCATTTTATATCAGGTGAAATGGAGTCATCTACGTGCACGTATATAAAAAATCGTTTACTTATCATGTTCGTAACCGATTTTTTTTTATACGTACCTCTGCGATTTAACAGGATACACGAAACCGCACCTGTGTCTTTTTCCGTCTGTGTCTACGTGAAAGGTTGATTTATTTTTTTCACGTTTAAATGTTTACAATTTTCGTGTATTTATTGATGATAGTGATTTTCTGTCCATTCGTGCCAGTGACATCCCCAGGAATGCTCTACAAATTTGAGTTTCAATATGAATTTCTTGCAGGAATTTTTCATGTACCCATAATCTCCATATCGCAATATCTTTTATGTTTATCTCGATGACGAAACGTTTAATATCCGACTAAACCTCCTTTTATTGGATAATGAGTTCTACAGTGTCGATGAATTTCTTTTGAAACAATTGTAATTTTGTTTTACTTGACGTCGTTGTATTTAGACGAGCAGTAGTTATACTATTTTATGTTTATATTATTATTTTTTTATTTGCATTATTATTTTTTGCGTTAATGACGATCACATTATCCCTTGACATTGTATTTTTAATTGTAATATTGTGACATTGATAATATGAAATAAATTATTCTATTCTATACTATTCTATTCATATTATACATTGTTGTTTATTAATCTGTGATATTATTTTTTCTCTAGTTTTAACACGCGTCATTACATGCTTACGGAAACGAGATAGTTAGTGTAAAATTTTGCTGAGTATTTAGCGATTATCAATAGTTATTTGTTCAACAAGAGAGCAAAGTCGTTTTTTGGTGCGAGTGCTGTTTTTGAGTCCTGAGCAAGCGAAAGATTCTATAGTTGAATCACGAGCGTAGCGAGTGATTCAGAATTAGAATCTTGAGCGAAGCGAGGGACTCAAAAATACGAGCTGCAAAATAACTTTGCTCTCGCGTGATACATACAACTTTTCACCTCAGCAGCGAGAACATATATATATACTAAAGGGACAAGTAATAAAAACACGTCATGAAAGCAAATGCATCATTGTATATTTACAAAAACACAGAATTTACAAAAAATTAAAAGTGGAACGTGAAGTTTGTACAATTCTGTAGATTAAAAGTTACTGTTTTATTTGGAACAGTAATCGTCGTAGTGTTTGCTACTTGAGTAGTGGTCGAGGTTTCATTATGAGTTGAGCTGGATTGTGACCCTTCCCGCACCGTAAAAGTTGGTGATTCTGGGCGGGTTTGGGTATGATTCGCATCACTGGAGGTGCTAGGTTGTGCCCAAGAATGCGAAGTCTGTTTTAGGTTTATCGAATCTATAATACGCTTACAGATTTTTGATTTATTTTCTATTGAATCTTCGATATATCCTTCAGCCACTGTATTTGATCTCCAACCGCCATGGCGCTTCAACGTTGTGAGGTCAGCTCCTCCATCTGCCAAAAGAGTGGCTGATGTTCGCCTGAAGCAGTGGCCAGTGTATAGCTGCGGCTCTTTCAAATCTAAAAATGTTGCGATTTCTCGTGCAGTCGCTCCTATTTTATTAATACCCATCGGTTGCCGCGTACATTTTCCATTACGATATTGTATGAAAAAGCGGTCTGTGATCGTATTGGGAGGGCGCAATGCTTTATATTTCTGGACAACGTGTGCGTATTCCTCACGGACGACGAACGACCTGTCTATATTTGTTTTCGTATTTGGCAGGTTAATCAAAAGAAGGTCGCTGGAATGTTGTTCAATGGCATTAGGAGTTAGATTCAATAACTCGTTGGAGCGGCATGCTCCGTTTATTCCAATGATAAGGATGACCTGAAACATAAATAAAACGTCAATAAGTATTGTGTCTTTTAGAGCAGTCTTAAACGTGGATTTCTCATAATATGTAGCGTTATTTTTAACCATAAAGTTCCAATACAAGTCGCCAAAACAACACATTTAAGTAGGTAAGTATAATTATGTTGATAGAAATTGATAACATAACTACCAAAGTCCAAATTGTATTAACAATTAAAATATAACGCTACGACAACAGTAATAATATTCAATACTTACTTTTGCGGCTAGGAAAGTGCAATCTGGAGCTTCATTAAGAAATTTTTCAATATTAGCAGCCGTGAAAACTTTCGATTTTTTTGATTTGTGGCCGACGGCCGATCTTTTCAAAAACGCAATCAGCTTTGCGTAAGTGTTTATGGACGTTATTTTTAGTTTGTAATGTAGCTTTCAACATCGAATATATACTCCACATCGTTGACGGCTGTTTTGTATGCGACATTTCAATGAAATAAGACAGAAGCACAGTTTCCGACATAGTGTTTCCTGCGCCCTTTTCGTGCCTCCATTTGTCAAAATGTTCGTAGACTTTCAGGTACTTTTCACGAGATTTACTAGGCAAGAAACTTAGTTCAGCATTTTTAACAGTTTCAACTAACTCTGGAGGAGTTAAAAAATTGTCGTCTTCACTGGAATCGCTCATATTTTCTATTTTATTACGTAGGTAGGTATCCAATTAACTATCAAAGAAGTACCTATCGCAAGCAAATAAGAAATTTTGAATTAAAAAAAAAAGAAAGCGCGCTTTTATTTATTGCGTTCCGGAACGTTCTCGCTTGTATTCATTGAAATCACACATTGTAAATATTGTTATCTTTAATTGACGTTATAAATTTAGCATATTTTTATTGCAACACTTGCTTTATTTTTAATGAAAATTGTAAAAACTAAATTATCATAGTATAAAATCGTATTTGTATTTCTCACATAATTTATCTTTTAGATGAATTGACGAGTTTCCGAACGTGCACTCGTTCAGCCATTTTGTGGGGGTCTACTACGTAGCTTAAATATCGAAGTACGAATAAACCATAATTTTCTTTTTCCTTTTTCTTGTAATGAAGTGAAAGGGACGGAGCGACTGATTTTGAAATATGTCGAATTTGTATTAGACCCCTTCGCATTAAATGACAAGTCTCCACTTAAAAAGCAAAAAGCCACTTTTTCTCACGGAGTGAGCAAAATAAGATTTTGCTCACTGATTTCACACAGCAAAATAGCCTTGTTCGAGCTGCTGAGGTGAAAATATTATTATAATACATAAATTAATTAAAAACCACAATGTTACTTTCCGAATTATTTTGAGTAATTTAAAACTTTAGATTTATATTCACACAATTAGTCAAATAGCGAAATGTGAGTACCGATGTAAATTAATTTTCAAAGAGGACCACATCTGCGTCCGCCATCTTGAATGTTTGTTAAAGTGTTGTGTCGGAACCGCACATCAATGAAACACAGTGTGTGTATGGAACATCGCATCTAGTACGCTAGTACATAGATATCTTTGCCTGGTTATTAGTATTTTACAAATAACCTTATAGTATATAATAAATTGCTTTGGTCTCAATAAAAGCAATTGTTGAATAATATTATAATATTATTGTATTTCATGACAAACTATCGTAACACAAATTTAAGTGACGACCTTATGAAAACATCAATAGGTTATACAAATATGATTCAAGGAAACAAAGTCGTAGTTATAAGAACAATATTGATTACTCAATATCATACCTAAATGGTTTCGCAGCTTTTCCATCTGAGTTCACACGACCCAAGTGTCGCGACATTGCGTCGCCAGATCTCTGTGTGAAAGACGTATTGGCGTCTGAAAGTCTGGCTTGATATTTTTTCTTGTCTGGGCAATAATCGCCTAATTTACTATTGTTTTTACTTGAGAGTGCATTATTAATTTTTAGAAAAATATTTTGTGATCGGGCATTTCTTTGCAAAGCAATACACTTTTATAATTCATTCCCTTGGTATAATATAGCCACATGTGACCATATGTCAAATGTGCTTTTATTACATGGAAGTCATAAAAATACGAACGATATGAAACAAATTGTGCATATGTGAAATTTTATAGCTCCTTTATTTAGGTATAAAAAGGTTGTCGCCTAATTCCGTTTGTAGGACCTTTAAGCCTTTCTCCTGAAAAGTTCAAATTTTCGATGTTGTATTATTACACTAAGGGTACAAATTAATGTTTGTTTTATGTCAAAACAAAATTCTTATATACCACTGGTATAGAAAAACGCAAAAGTACTAATATTTATTCTAAAGATATGTTTTAATTTATTTCAATTTCCATTATTAATTAATAATAATTTTAATTTAATAAAAAATCGTATTGTTAAAATAAAATAATTTATAGAACATATTATGCAATTTGAAAATTTTAAAATTAAGGTATTTAATTAACAACTTTTGTAACTTCTTATAGTGAAAAATAGGGTTGTTTGCATTAATATTATACATAATAATTGGTTGATTTAAATCACGAAAAATAGTTTCATTTTCTATGTGTAACAATCGCAAAAACCTAAAAATTCGATGTTCTTAAGATATTTATATATATATATATATATATATATATATAATGATGTAGACTATAAAGTATGTACGTCATTTATTGTAGTCAAATCAACGATATCTATATACTAGTGTCTAGTAGTAATAGTAGTGACATTATTGTCATTTTTCACGATAACAGTCGTTCTACTTATACACTCCCTGACAATTTAAACAACGACATATTTACATATACCTACATATTTATACTTAGTTTCAGCTCATCTTCAAGAAATCCTAGGTCAAATTTTATGATGCATGTAATCCATGCTTTACATATCTTAACCGACGGGCCTAGCTCACGGTACAACTTGGTTAGACAAATTATATAACAATCGATAGATAAATATTTTATCTTTTTTCACAGTATCTGCTACATAACAATTATTTTAAAGTCTGAAACTTTTACAAAGCGGAGAGTAGATGCAGAACTAAACACTTCTGAAGGTCCAATTGTAACTTGTGTATAAGATCATTGATTGTAACTGACTTTAGAACACTAGGAATGAAACTATTTTTAGAACTCTAGTTAATGTATCATACAATACATTGACATTAAGATTGTATCACACAAATTGACAATATCACGAAAATTCCTTGGGATCACAAAATTTCATTAAATGACGCTGGATTTGTCAGATAACACCCTAAAAAAATTCTTTACTTCTTTGTAACTTCTCGATACTTCGGAATGTTCACACATTCCATCAATGAAGGTAATCGCTGAGAATACAGCAAATGAAAGTAATTGATATGTCTGTACCCGCTTAGGCTGTAAAATGCGCTTCCAGGACTGGTACAACAGAAAAAAATTACAAACCTAAACTTCATACCAAGGGTTTTCCCCGAATGGGTAATTCTCTATACCATTCTTCCCGCTAGTACACAGCCCTAGATTCTTCCGGGAAGGATTCTTCCTGGATCCTCCGCAGCTCCGTTTTGACTGGTTTTCGTCCAAAATCAAAGTTATGTTGATCACGTTCTTCGATGTGAAGGGACCGACTAATGCGAGCACAGGGGCAAACGATCAACCTACATGTCTACAAAGAGATACTGAAACATTTGCACAAAGAGGTGAGAATTGTGTCAGAACAACTCGTGACTGACATCGTCGTGCTCGGGGAAAAGGTAAAAAATTGCATGGAGGCAATTTTTTACTTTTTCCCCAAGGTCATCAAGTGGGCTCGTTTAGAAGGCGTGGACGACATCAAAAAGGCTTGACGATGGAGCTGTGGAGGATTCCAAATTAATCTTTTCAGGGAAAACTCTTAGTCTTTGTGATTCAATTTTTTTTATAATATTAAGTGACGATACGATTAAGTTGTGCACCTGATGGTAAGCTACAAGCCTGTCCATAACAGTTGCAGTGCCACTCAGAGCTTTAAATCTCAAAGATCTGAGGGACAAACTGCGCGCCCGTCACCCTGAGACATAAGTTGACAAGTCCCACGTGCCTGTAATTTCACTAGCACCCTTACCCTACAAAACCGGAACGCAGTAATGCTAACATTACTGCTTGTTGCTGACAGTATTACACTGGACGAACTCTTTCACAAAGAGTTCTACTGCTACTATAATATACTGATAATAACTGAGCATAATTAAAATAGATGTACTTAAACGTTTCCGTACTTTAGTCTTATAACTAATGAGGTAGAAATAAATATTGAAAAACTTCTCAACCCCCTTGCCTTGTAATTTGCGCTTATTCTTATTCTTATTGCTGTCATCCAATTTTTTCTTTGTCTGCTCATTTTGTACAAATTTTTATCCTCATTCTCCGCTTGTACTTATTCATTATCGTTTTTACGTGATTCTCTGGGTCTTCGTGCCTATATATTTTTGTTATTACTTTACGCATGATTGTCCTTATCGTTTTTGATAACTTCCAAAATCTCATCTTCATGGTGAGACAACTGTGATCGGGTACAGGATTGCCGATAGATCGTCGTAGACCAGCAAGTAAAATATACGAGGTGTGTTAGTGAAGTACCAGGACTGTTCATAAAAAAATATTTTTGTTAGCATCACATACACAGAGAGGTTACAGGACAAAAATTAAACACATTAGCAGGGTAACAATTGGCGGTCTTATCGCTTACAGTGATTTCTTCCAGACAACCTTAGGATGAAGAGAGACTAAACATGAATAAAAGCGTGGGTGCTAGATATAAACATTTACACATACATGTACAAATTATGAAACAACGCATCATATTTATAAATATACATGCATATATATAATAATAATAAAATAACATACAACTACATAATACATTCCTACATACACAATACTTACAACACAGGTTTTGAAAGAAGAAGACTAAATCACAATACCAACACTATATTGCTATTGTGAAAGGTAGAATTTCTTTACTTGGGTTTTAAATATGTTTAACGATTGCGCTTGAAGACGAACAGCGTGCACAGAGAAAGAAGAATCGTAAAACGAAGTGGTGTGCGATGGCATATTGAGACTAAGATTTTCTGAAGACCGTAAGAAGTGAGTATTCGAGCAGTGACGAAAACTAAATCTATCCTAAAGTTAGTGTGGGAAAGAGGGGTTGAACATTATGTTGTGTAGAAGGGATAGCATATGAGTATTCCGGGAAGGCGAATAGGAAGCCACTTGAGCTCAGAACGATAGTGAGTAACATGATCATGTTTACGCAAACCATATATAAATCGAATACAAATATTTTGAAGACGCTCAAGTTTATCTAGCTGGTCCTCCGAGAGATCGAGGTAGCTGGCGTCGGCGTAACCGAGGACAGGAAGCAACAAAGGTTGTGCTAGCGCAATTTTAGTAGTAGTAGGTAAGAAGTTACATAGCCGCCTTAACGATACAGCCGACGCATACAATTTACGGCTAACAACTTGTAGCTGCGGACCCCAACGCAGAGAACTGTCCATGATTATTCCCAAGTTTTTTACCGTGAGGCTAAAAGGAATGTCAAAACCATCAAAATTTATCTTAGGAAGTGCACTCAAGTCTAGTTTTTATAGTAATCTGGAGCTACTCTAATGGATACCTCCAGATTACTCAAAACAGATTACCAAAACTCAGGTGATGATAATTCATCACCTGAGTTTTGATAGGATTGACAGAAAGTATAAATGTCTCACTCCACTCCGTAACACGGAGTAGGTTCCGGTTTGTAGTCGTTATAGCCTCGGCTAACATTGACGGCAGTGTTTGACAGTATATCTGTAGATCGTCTGCATATAGGTGGTAGGAACAAGAAAGATTATGAGAAATAGAGTTAATGAATATGGCAAACAGAAGAGGAGATAAAATGCCGCCTTGCGGAACGCCAGCTGTCGTGTTACACCATGAGGAGAATTTATCGTCATGGCGAACTGGTTTCCTGCGATCGTACAGATAACAGTGAAACCAATCAATTATCGTTGGAGATATGTTATGTGAGTGCAGCAGGGTAAGAAATATGTCGAAATCGACTGTGTTAAATGCGTTGCTGAAGTCCAATTGTGTTAGCACAGTTAGTTGACCATTTTCGATCCCAAGACGAATATCGTCATTGATTTTCACTAAAGTCGTGATAAATATATAGTGATAGATAAATAAGATCGTGATAAAAAAATTAATCAGCCGAGCTTTGGCCGTGTTTTGTCTTCCCCGCAGCGACATGCTGCAGGAAGGACAAAACAGAAAGACACTATTAATAAATCTAGAAGAGAAGGAGTACAATTGGGAAAATTATGAGTAGCGCCAAGTGAAAGAATGTGCATATTGCTTGTATTGATAACTCATTGAAATGAGGAAATACGGTGATCATTTTTAATGAGGCAAGTATTAAAATCTCCCAATCCTAATGGAGTGTCTATAAGAGAGGACAAAATCACTTAACAGTTTTTCCAAGGAGGTAAAGTAATCAACACGCAACGATGGGCTATAATAATCTCCGAGAAGGACTTTGGTGTGCGCAAGAGTGACCTCAACCAACAGAATCTCGCCAGCATTGAGTGACGGTGGTTGTGACGAGGTGCTAATGATGGCGAAGGGAATGTGTGCTTTTAAGTAAATAGCTACCCCACCACCTGCAGAGTCGATACGATCACTGCGTACAAGACGGAATCCAGGCAATACATAAGAGGAAGAGGGTAAACATGGTTTCAACCAAGACTCGGAAATCAATACTGCTTGTATATTGTTCAGGTCAAACTACGCCAGCCTATTAGAGTAATGAGCCGGGATACTTTGGGCATTAATATGAATAACGCGAAACCGCTAGATTGGTTTACTTCAGCTACTTTCACAGTGTAATGACATACGGCATTTTACTTTGGGGTAATGTTGCCGATATCAATAGAATCTTTGTCCTGCAGAAACGTGCAGTTAGGGC
>NW_020654972.1:3245335-3260907 GCF_003589595.1 Hyposmocoma kahamanoa | reverse complement strand
GTTTCGACGTCTGAAAGTTTCCTTATTTTTTTAATCGCGTACACTGCACCGGGTTGTACCGTGAATAGTGATTAGTATACGACCATTTGTTTGCCGGAGGCTATTGACGAACTCCGTAAAAATAACCGTAAACGCCGTATCATCATGCATCGCGATAATGCCAGTTTTCACACGGCCAGACAGACAAATGAATTTTTGAAGGTGAACAACGTTGACCTTCAACCTTCCTTCCTCTCTTGAAATAAAAAAAATATATTATTGTTACCATATATGTACGTAGAGAGAAAATGTATGTTATATATGTATGCTCTATTGAATCTATAAAAGTGTACAAAGACTCTACAGTGTAATATGCAAAGAAGAATTATTGATCAATAAACGTTTAAAATTCATAGCAAGAAAGAAGCGCCTGATGAATTTAAAACATCTTATTGCTTTTCAAGAGTTCGTTGATGTGGAATTATCGATTCCTAGAATTTCCTTCTAAATTTTGCAAGAACTCTTTTTGAAGATGGCAATTTACAAAGTTTTCGTCACCAATTACTGTTTGATTTATTTGCTTTTGGTTATATTAATCCTGTAGTATTATAGTACTTTATCAACCCACATAGCAACGGCTCAGATTTCACTTTCGGAATATATACAACCTCAAATGTCTTTGTCTGATTCGGTATAACAGTGAAAGTGTTAAATCAATCACTTTGGGAAACAATATATAGTAAAATTTAGGATATACACTGTTTCGTACACGATGTGAATACAAGAGTCCCAAACATTTTCACGATAGAAAAATACACAAACTTACCTCGAAATTTTACAAGTAAATCGCTGTATATATTTTTTTATATTTTTTTTTTTTTATTTATTTTAAACACTAAGAATATTACAAAAATATATATACATCACACCCAATAGGTACAAATATTATATTCAATAGGTACTTTAGATATACAAATGATTTTTTTTTTAATATCAAGTGAACTAAGTAGAAAACGTATTAGTATACAATATTTCTTTTTCAAATGGCTTTAATTTCGTTTGTAAAAACATTGATTCTGAAATAGAGCCAATGTCCCTGCCACTCGACCCAAGCAAAATGAACCGTATTAGTACTGGAAAAAATTGAATTCGATCTGAGATAGTATCGACTCTTAACGGCATTAGCTTCGAGGATATTAATCTTTATACGCAACCACATTGACCCCAGGGTCCTGTCGGAATTTTAGTTAGATGAAAGATTTTCAAGAACGCACCTGCCGCTTTTCTCAGGCCTATGGCCCCTTTTATGTCAAGCCTATCCTAGATTTTCTTTACATTTTCACCGCACGAAAATCCGAATAATAGCAACTTGATAAATGGCACCGGCAAGAAGGAATAAAGATTCAGGTGTATTCCAGAACTGAAATGTTAAATCGGGCAAAGTTTAGTTACAAAACGGTCCATAATTTGCGCCTTTTGTCGGCTGATGATAAATCTCCTGGTTGGATAAATCTCAGCCGACTATACCTATGATTGATGATCACGATTTTTTCACGAAGCGCGTTCTGCGCGTCTTTGATGTCATTTTTGATATATTTCGTATCGATTGTTTTATGGTCCGGCTTAGATCCTAGACCATTTAATATTTTTAATTTAAAATTATAAAAAACAGCTGTAAAGTAGATAAATTAATAAAAGCCGTGGCAGCCTACTAATGGTTTGACTACCACCTCTCATGTAGAAGCCGTAGGTTCTAATGCGAAATTCTCATGGTGTAAATTGGAGGAAGGTTGATAACCCTTGAAAAACGTGTGAAGTCCCCAACCCGAACTGGGCCAACTTAGCGGACTATGGCCTAAACCCTGGCGTGATAGGAAACCCGTGCCCAGCAGTGGGAAGTATAAATGGGTTGATGATGTTGACGATACGTAAAGTACATTGGTGTATACACAAGAAACTGAACTAAATAAGGACCAATGAATTTACTGCTGGTACATTGTTGCTTTAGTTTTGTTTCTTTTGACGTAAATATTGTTCTTGTATTTTATTATTATGAATATTTCTTAATCATAGCCCAAAATGACATTCGTCCTCTTTTACTAGGTGTAATACTAATAGAAAAAAAACCACATTCTACTAATAGCGAATGTAAACCTGAACTTACGCCCACACTGATCTACTTACTCCCGCCCGAAACATGTCAATAAACAAGTCAGTTCAAGAATTAGAAGGAAACCGTAGCAGACCTTTCCCTCGTCACGGCGTCAAAGACAATTGGATTTTTTTCAACCACTTTGCCTTGGAAATCCTACTTGGCGACAAAAATAATATTCCCTTTCGGCTCGAAGTTGCTGTAAACGAAGAGAGGGGGAAGTGAGTTTCGGGGAGTACCTGCGAATGAGCTGTATTATAAAGTCGAATCGTGCCCTTTTTTACCATCTTCGGTGTTTAACTTTGTAGTATCTTTGTTTCGTATTCTTGTTTCTGGCACATCTATTGACCTTTATACGGACGCGTAGCGATTGTTCAAAGATCAAACACGGCCTTTTCTATCCTGCGCGTTTTATTTCAAAGAAAATTAATAAAGTTTTTTCCGTCTTAACTTGTCTTATGTTTTTATTATATAATATTGAATTGTGAATAATAAACAAAGTTTAGTTTACTTCTAAATAAAAAAGGTTGTGTAATTTAAAGGGGGCATTTTTTTATTGCCTCAATTAATTCACATGAAAATGCTGTAAATTAATGTAAAATTATGTTTTCGTTTGAAACGTTGGTTTGCTTGAAAAAACAAACATACGCGATTTAAATCCGGAAAAATAGTTTAATTTCCTATATTTTCTTATTTTATTCTTATTATTTATATAGTATTTTAATTAACACTAGAGATGGCTTCATCCAGTGAAGGCGGAATGATTCGCCGCTTGTTAGCAAAAGGATTTTTTAGTATGTAGCTTCTAATACGCCATAAAGGTAGTGACTTCGAAACTGCGAAAGGGTAATAAGCGGGCATTGTGTATATAGTCAGAAATAGAGACGAAATAAGGGGTCATCCATCCCTGGCAACTAATCAGGCAATTCTGCCTTATATCACTTTTAAATATCAACTTTCGTTTGCGCTGAAATCACAAATTAGAAAACTGAAATAGTACAACTAATGACCTGTGTATACGTCTCCGAATATTTCAAAATTATTCTGTATTTATTGTTATAAAGATAATAATATCTCTAACAATGGGGGTTATACCATTCGGTGGTGTAGGAAAAACAGCAAAACATGTAAATACAAAATAAATGGAATCACATTTCATCGGTGATTAAATATTAAATGTGTAATTTTGCAATTTTCGTCCATTTTAGCAAAGCTCAAGTTAAACTGGTCGATTTGAAGTGAAACAATTGACGACACCGGTCAGTTGTTTCGAATTCGGGCAGGCCAATCGGAGCGCAGTTGTCACAGTAACGAGTTGCCAGAATAGTTTTCAAACAAATTAAATGACATTTCGTCTCTATTTCTGGTTATATACTCGATGTGAGTGGGTGAGCTGAGCGGAGTGGAGTAAAATAGATTTATCCTTCCACTAGGAAAGAGTTTTACTGAAAAGAGGATTTGCCTTCCATAGCCAGCGGGCTGCGCTAGCCGGAGTGAGCTAGGCAGCGGAAAAGTAAAAAATTAGTTGCATAATTTTATTATTAATACAAAGATCGAACACTCAGAAAAAACACTCAGAAAAAAAACCTTCGATCCGGTCGGATTCGAACCGACGTCTTCTTGCATACCGTGCTAGACGCCATACCAACTAAGCCACGGAACGAACCAACGGACCTCACGAATTCTTCTATGTGCTTGCGTCGTGTCTTTGTACTTGGTCTTTCAACGACTTTTTAGTCGTAACGCCATCTATGAGAAATCTATTGCAGATTTATCACAAATTAAATACAGTGAATAGCGACATCTCTCGCCAGGACTGGTAGCTGTAAAGGTACTAACTGGGTGATAAATCTTTCCTTATTACAAACTAGTGGAGTAATTTCACAAAAAAATAATTGAATATCAATTCAATTAAAATTTAAATAAATTAGTTTCAGTTTTTGTTTTGTGTAAAAAATCAGTTTTAACGTTTTAAGACACAGTAAATTTTGAATTTGAATTAATTTTATTTCATCCCATTTTCAGCACCGTACTTAACTTAATTTATTTATAATTCATCTCTGAATAAATTACGGGAATAATGCATTGTGGAAAAGTTGTAATCTTAAAATATTACAAATCACTTTCCTTCTGAGTACGTTAAGTCCCTAAACCTATATATAGCCTTTGCGGAGTCTTCACTTCTATGAAGTTTGCCGTTGCAAGTCAAAAACAGTCGGTACAGAGCCCGCTCCGCTCGCAGTTGAAGGCTTGCACTGTTTCTTTCTAACTTTTGACTTCTAAATCTGTTTTTACATTTAATTATGTCTACATAATTTTAATGAAAGGTATTTAATTTTCAGCACTCGTCTGGTATTGGTAAGTCTATTTATTAGATACATTTTATTCGCTCTTTGAACGTGTTAAATTACACGTGAGGAAAAAAGAAAAAATAAGTCACCTCAAATTCAGGTGACAAAGTGTCACGTTCCAATTAGAGAAACAACCCTCTTATTCACAAGTAACATGGCTATAAGTACTTTAAAACAAATAATCTGAGGGCGCGTTAAGCCCAAAAGGGCGCTTAAAGTGTTAACATGTCGACCCCAGACTAATTCCAGCTGGATAAAGGAATTTCGGGTTTTTTATTTATATTCATAACTCTTAGCTAGTTTATTCTCGCAATTTTGCAAAGAGCTGTTTGCGAGTTTGTAATTGGACCGGATATTTTTTTGTGCAAAGGAAAGAAAAAAATTCACCAAATTTAAAGGGCAACGTCACAACCGTTGTGAAGTTAGCAGCAACTTACAACTCTGGTACACTGCCCGATAAATGAAGTGCATAACATAAATTTGAAATTATTTTGGGATGCACCAACATGAAACCAAACTTATACTATAAACGCGAAAGTAATTCTATCTGTTATGTTTTCACGCCTAAACTGCTGAACCAATTTCGATGAATTTTGGTATACAGATAGATGGGACCTAGGAGAAGGACTTAGAGGATTTAAAGCTCTGAATGGCACTGAAACTGTTATGGACAGGCGTATCGCTTTCCGCCAGGTGTTCGAGTGTTCGTCCCGTTACGCGGTATCGTAAACAGGAACTGCTACAACATGTGCATAAAATTATAATAATGTATTACCTGATGATATAAAAATGTTACCTACATCTATATTTAAGAAAATACTATTTGAATTGCACATGAGTTTTTGACATTTAAATTTTGATACCTGGGACCCTCTATTGACATCCGTCCCCATGTTCCTCTTTTATTAAATCTCATTTTTTTAACCGACTTTTAAAAAAATGATGAGGTTCTCAATTCGGCTGTATGTTTTTTTGTATGTATGTTACGTGATAATTTATGAACCGATTCTGATGATTCTTATTTTGTTGGAAAGAGGGTACCTCAGGAGTAGTCCCATTTATTATATGTTATGTAGTCCATATATTATTCCACCTCTAAGGGCGGCAAACTAGAGGATGAAAGACTTTTGAGGTCTTTTTTTTAGTACTCTTCACTGAGATTATTATTATTTATTATCATATATCTATATATGCATATTATTTATTTTCTATTAATTACTTAATTAATTCACACCATATTAATATTTTATAAAAAGGATTGAGAGCTAATTTCAGAAAACGTTTGCGTCTTATGTTATGTTATGCAGGTCCTGAGTTAAATTTTCACCGACGGGCCTTCAGTATTTGAGTAATAATAATGTGCGAGACAGCCACACCAATTGCCCGGTGTCAAGAAAGGAAATTCCCTGTACTATAAGTATCAGATCAACGGAATTCACAATGGGGCACTTCCCAGAACACTCAGGCCAGATTTTGAAAAGTTCATTTCTTAATTTGGTCCTACAGGAATCCAACTCGGGAACTCCTCGTCCACGATATAAACCGTTAGGCCATTGGAGTCATCAAGAGCCGTTTTCAGTAGCAGTAGAGCTCCTTGTGAAAGAGTTCGTCCAAGGAAGTACTGCCACCAAGAAGTAATGACAGCATTAACTATGTTTCGGTATTGAAGGGTAAGGGCGCTGGTGAAATTACAGGCACATGGTACTTGTTAAATTATGTCTCAGGGTGGAGGGCGCTGTGACAGTGTCCCTCGGATCTTTGCGATTTAAAGCTCTGAGGGATACCGCAACTGTTATGGACAGGCGTGTAGCTTACCATCAGGCGCACGACTTGTCCGTCCCGTCACTTGATATTATATAAAAACATATATTTATTTACTAATTATACGTTTGTTTCAAGAGTGAGGGAAAACTTTGTAATGAAACATGCCAGTCGCAGAAGGTTTAAATATATTTTCAAAGACATGTAGTCTCCAATCCTCCCTGGGCCAACTTGGTTGACAAAACCCACTTTTAAGAGGAAATCCGTGTACACAGTGAGTAAAATATATTATTACATCAACAGTAGCACCGTAAGGCGATGTTCACATAACAAGATTAGGTTATTTTTTGAATAGTGTACACATGCCAGGCGCTTTTCGGATGTTAAGCGCGCGTTGCCACTGTTTCAGTGCAACTTCAGCATTTGTTTGTGGATTTTATATTAAAGACAGGGACAGCAACGCAAAAGGAGATGGAAATATTGAGTCCATTCTATTTTATTATCCAGGCTCAGTGAAGTCACTTCATAAATTCAATAAATTGTATAAATCCGAAATTCTCATTTCAATTTCATTTCAATTTCAATTCAATTGCAAAACACGTCTCACCGCGTCGAAAACGCGCAGTCGTGTAAACGGTAGTACGACAAACCTATTATCTCAAAGCGCTCTTCAACGCGCGTTGACAAGTGCCCGGTGTTAAGCGCGCGTTGGCCGCATGTGAACACCTACAGTGATTTACGTACAAAATACGGTAAGTTGTAGGCGCACGTTAGCAAAACGCCCGTTGAATGCTCGTTATGTGAACGTGCTCTAATGGACTGAAAATCCACAGAGGTGTTTAATTCCCATAACTAAGTTTTTATTGTCAAGTCTAACTTTGTTTTGCCACAACATTTCCAAAACGATAAGGTTACACACGTTTTGATAATGTACCCAACAATACTAAAAGTATTGAACCAGCTTTCAGATCGGTCCTGGTAGCCGTTCCCATGAAGATTTTACTTCTAGTAAGTTTATGGATGGTACGGTTTTTAGTACGGTAGTTTATCTTACAGTTAGAATTCGGTCGGATCATCTACACTTGACAAAAATTCGTCAATACCATCTAGTGGATTTTTATGGAACCACAAAGTGATGCACATAGTCGAACTTTGTTGTATAACAATATTTCCTTTGCTGTTTTCACGAAAAACTGCTGAATTCAATAAAAAGAATATTGAATACGCAAAGCGCCAACCAATTGTGTTTTGTTGTAGTAAAAATCAATATCTAACAAAACGATTATTGTCACTTTGTCATCCTTTTTTTTTGAGTGCAACAGCACAGATGGAAATAAGTTCAATATATTGGTAATTTTAATTATAATGTAAGTATGCCTTTAAGTTTATTAAAACGATCGTTTACGAATGATCCATCACTTATTGAGGTATTAAGAGTAATACGGCTGATAGAGTATCCATTAGGGAAATGGGCTATTAATTGAAGTATAGACTATACTAGGTCAATGACTGTAGAATATTGTTTTTGGTGTGCACAAAACGACCAATAATTCGCATGCTGTCGATCGATAAAATTCTTTATTCTATGTCAGTCTTTAAATTTTTTTACGAAGTTGATTCAGAAGTGATATACATAAACATCGTTGAATAACAATTAATAAAATGAACCTACATAAGTTTATCGTATAATTTATTCTAACACAAAAACGTTCTAGCGCACAGACATAAATCTTGCCTGTTTTCTAGTGTTTAAGGGCCTATGCACACGGCGTATTTTATACGCGCAGACGATGCCGCAGTGGACGCGCTGACGACGCGCTGATGACGAAAGTTAACGCGATTGAAACGAGATTCAGTCGTAGCCAGTTCAACCTATGCACACGTTCACAATTTCACGCGCGTTTCACTCGCGTTTGTGAAACGGGCATTTATGGCGGGTACTCTCAATAGTAGCACAATGGCGTCTGTCGAGACAACACTGCTTACGCTAGCTTTATTGATGATTTAAAAAAAAATGTAAACGTAGCCCCCTCCTCTGTTCCTTTCCTAAGTCTTGCAACGCGATGTTAAATTCGATGCAAACGCGCTCCGAACGCGCGTTTGTATCGCGTTTTACGCGCGTTTGGATAGATACAAACGCAACAATCTGCTTTTCAAACATCTTCGGCGCCGTAAATGCGCGTTCAAAGCGCGTTCGTGAAACGCGCGTCATCTGCGCGTATAAAATACGCAGTGTGCGTAGGTTCTTATACTACACTCGCGAGCAACCAAACCGACTCAATGTCTAAGCGCGCATTCAGAGTAGGTTTTATCAAAAAGTTTACAACCGAATTATAAAAACGTTATATGTTTAAAATGCTTGAAACTTCAGCTTTAAAAATTTACCATTAGCATCAATATCGATTCAGTAGTTTTAAAAAAATAAAATAAAATAGGCAGTACAGGAAAATGTACTCGCGGTACCCAGTACGAGTTGGGCGACCAACTAACCCTATAAAACCTCCCGCATGCGGCTTATGCCTACACTAGCATAGTAAACTCTCCCTTCGCAATAAGGTCAGACTGTACACGACCTGCATCCGCCCTATCATGACGTACGCCAGCGTCGCATTCGCTCAGGCAAATCCCGCGTTAATACACCGCCTGCAGGCTCTCCAAAATAGATTCATGCGCAACGCGACAGGTGCCCCGTGGTACCTGCGCAACGCTAACCTCCATATAGATTTACGGCTCCCCACAATAGCCCAATTCATGAAACAGGCGTCGAGGAAATACTTCGACTCTGCTCCTCACCACCCCAACCCCCTCGTGGTGGCTGCATCCTCTTACGACCCCCTCAGGGAACAACCCCACCGCGTACGTAGGACCCGTCGGCCAAGGGAAGTCCTCAACGACCCTGACGACCCTATCACTCTCGCCACTTTGAAGGCCAACCAGATTTCTAGTCAGTCCCGTCCCGCACGCACCAACCGTCCTCGTCGGCGAGGTCGTAGAGCCCCTCATTTTAGCACGTACAGTGGTAGATTCTCTCCAACAGCACGCCCTTCTGGCGGAAGTCTCCAGTAGCGCCCTGAGCCGAGGTCCGTGCCCACTTGGGCGCCCTCAGGCCCGCTACTTAGCTTTAAGTTTATTTTGGGGGTTATGAGCCTTCAGCTCGCCCTTTTTCTCCGATGGCGCAGTAAAGGCCATCAGCGGCCAACTGCAAAATATCATTCAAAAAAAAAAAAAAAAATATGCCTACAGTCGCTTTCCAGAAGTTGACCTGAACGCATCTCCGTGAATCGCCATCACTATTTTGACAAAACCATGGATACAACACCGGAAGAAGCCGTTCAAGTTGTTGCTCTTTTGCAACAGGGACTTAGTCAGCGATCTGTCGCTGCTCAACTGCACCTAAGCCAATCTGCTGTATCAAGGGTATACAGAAGATTTGTAGAGACTGGTGTATTCGACCGGAGACCGAGAACCAGCCGTCACAGGTGCACAACTCAAATCGACGATCGGTTCATAGTCTCTACGTCTCAACGAAATCGCCACCTGACTGGTGTCGACGTGCAGCAAGAGCTAAGACGTGTTCGAGGAGTGGCTGTAAGCGAGTGGACAGTTCGAACACGCCTGAGGGAAGGCAACTTTACACCAAAACGTCCTGGCCAGCGCTTAGTCCAGACATGAATCTCATCAAACATTTATGGGACGAGCTCAAACGAAGGGTCCGAGCCAGAAATCCGGCACCTTCAAATATCAATGAGCTCAAGACGGCGTTGTTAGAGGAATGGGACGGAATTCCTCAAGAAGTTATTAAAAAGTTAATCAGGTCAATGAAAAATCGACTACAAGCTGTTACTAGGGTTAGAGGGGGTAACACCAAATATTAATTAAATAAATTTATTATTATTATTTAATTTTTTTGTTTTAATTTAAATAACAATCTCCATAAATTATTTTTCTAAATTCCTATTTTCCCTAATTGTTAACTCTATTAACATTATTTCAAAAACCACGCAATCAATTTTTATGCTAATGAGCTAAAGTTTCAGGCTATCAGAAAATAAGATATTTTTATTAATTGACTGGGTAGTTTTTGATAAAAACTACTTTATATGCAGGTGTAGGGTCTGAGTCGGTTTGGTTGCTCGCGAGTGTATTATACAAATGAATAAATTGTATAATAGTATAGGAAATGAAAGTATTTTTCCTGTTTTAATTCGCGTGTATTTGTTTTTTCAAACAAACCAACGTTTCGCGCCCTTTACAGGTCCCATGGTCACGGTTGACTGAAACGTCGATTTGTTTGAAAAAACAAATATACGCGATTTAAATCCGGAAAAATACTTTCATTTCCTATGTGTAACAATCGCGAAAACCTAAGAACTCGATATGTATAATAGTAGTGAGATATGTGATAGTAATATTAATTATCATGATGGGCAATAACGAGTCGAGTGGAATGATCCCGCAGATGCGATGAGGCCGAGACTCTACCTATACATAGGGCACACTATAAGTTTCCGAAACCGGCCACTTACATAAACAATATTTAAAAAGTAATTACAACATTTGAAAATGGGACTCTTTTGCTGTAGAATATAGTTTATTTCATCTGACTGTCACTGGATTGGATTTAATGGATTAGATTTAACTCGTGAAAATTTTCGTAGTATGATTTTCTACGACTTTAAGTGTAATTTAACAGCTCAGCGGAGCTTCACTCGGCTTCAAACTGCTTTTGGCGATAAACCATCATACAAGACGGCTATTTATTTTTTTGCAGAATTCAAACGCGGTCGTGTGAATCTCAGTGACGAATTTCGTGATGGTCGCTCGCCCACTGCTGTGAATAACAAAAACATCTAGGCTGTGCGCCGTATGATCAAACAGACAGGTACGTGACATACTATGAGATTCGGGCATCTTTAGGCGTAGGCATGAGTCAAATACAATCAATACTACACAAACATTTGGGAGTGAAAAAGCTGTGCTCTCGGTGGATCCCACACAATTTGACGGAGGCTCAAAAAGCGAATTGCGTCACTTGGTGCAAAGCCAAGCTTACCGGATTCAACGAAGGGGCGTCAAATTTGAGGTGGGACATAGTAACAGGTGACGAAACATGAATTTATGATTACGATCCCAAAACAAAGCAACAATCGAGCGTATGGGTCTTTCGAGATGAGACGTAATCAACCAAAGTGGCGCGCGTGCAAGATGCCTCTAAGGGGATGATTGCTTCTTTTTTTAATAAAACTGGACACGTGGCTACTGTTGCTTTGGAGAGTCGTTGTACTGTGAATAATGATTGGTACACGACCATTTGTTTGCCGAAAGTTATTGACAAACTCCGTAAAAATAACCGTAAATGCCGTATCATCTTGCACCACGATAATACCAGTTCTCATACGGCCAGGCAGATAAATGAATTTTTGAAGGTGAACAACGTTGACCTTAGGAGCCATCTCGTGTACAGTCCCGATCTGGCACCTTGTGACTTTTATTTATTTCCAAAAATTAAGAACCAGTTACGCGGTCAACGATTTTCATCACCGGAAGAGGCTGTCGAAGAGATTGAAAAATATGTTTCAGGGATTGTCACGGAGGAGTGGCATAAATGTTTTCAAAATTGGTTCATTCGTATGAAAAAATGCATTAACGCTAACAAAGAATATTTTGAGATACAATAAATTCATTTCTGACCATTTATTGTATTTTTTTCTTATTCATTCCGGAAACTTATAGTGCGCCCCATGTATAATTAAAAGTAAAAAAAAGCGAATAATTTAATAAATTAAAAAATATGTCGATATCACTTGCGTGCGAATATCTATATTATCGATTGACTACAAAACTAGTCGTGTTTTTTGTACATGTGACCTAAATAATAATGTTTTCTAATGTATGTACTCCTGAACATATTATATTTTTTATCTTTCCTCGCATTGTTTGAAAAAGCACTATAAATATATACCTCGGCGTGAACGGCCAGGAAAATTGTCTGCTTCGTATAATAATAATGCCTCCCACGTTCGTCCGCCAAGCCTTTACTTTCCGGCCTTTGCATTAATGTACTAATATAGGCTATTTATAAAATAGACGAATGAAAAAATTTTGTGCTCCATCGATAATGTAGATTTTTTTACAGGGCAAATAAATGCATATGCTATCGATACATTCATTCGCTAAATAGAGAATCGACATTTGAAATACCACAACTGTAGGATTATTCCACTCGACTTATATATACTTATAACTCATTCAATCAGAAGTTGGTATGAAATAGAAAGGAATATATTTATTAAAGTGTGTAAAAAGCTTACGCTTTACAGAAATAAAAACAAATTAAAAATTAACTCCCCACTAAGATTAAAGACTCGTCGAAACGAACTTGTTATTCTCACACTGACGAGTGCGCGCACTCACGCAGTTTCAAACTAGCAATAAACTTTTTTTTCATTATTTCAATATTGCTTAATTATTTTTATTTATTGCTTTTTGCAGTAATTCCTTATAACGACCCTTGTAAGTAATTTATTTGATTACTATTTACAAGGACACGGGCTTGCTTGTGAACATTTTAGTTGAATTGATGGTTGAATTTTACTTTATATAAAACAGAATTAAATTAAGTAATTGCGACATAATGAACTTACATTTGTTTGGTTATTAGAACAAAGCAGACTTCAGTTGTTGTTTATTCTAAAAAAATGCCCATACAAAGCAATAAAATAAAAGTGTCAATTAGTCACCACTGGATATGAAAAAAGGCGAAAAAATTTATAGATGCATTTTTTTATTAATTCACATTATTTTTGCTTACGACTATGGATTTTTTACTTACCAATCACGTAACATGAAAATATTTACTAAAATTCTACGGTGTTGTACTGATCAATTGTAAAATGACCCCTCTTCGGGCATTTGGTTATATTCTGAATCTTGTAAATAACCTTGTCCATATTTTAATTGTTGTATATTGTGATAAAAAAACATTTTATATTTTTTGAAAGCATTTAGAGACAATTGACTTATTGCTGGACATAAATAGTGATTCCCATGGTGTGGGTCTTAAAATCGCTCTTTCGATTATGTTTACTCTGGTGTACCTTATAACTTTCACTACTTTATATTGTGCAAAATCTCACAAATATTGCCCGAGTGCAATGATGAATGATTTTATTCCACTATGGTGCATAAAGTTAAGTCACTTCATATATAATACAAAATGTACAGTGTAATATATCAAACGTAATTCCTGAGGTAATAAATAGATTTACAACCAATGAACTACCCGAATTAAGAAACAGCTTCCAAAATAATATATACACTGAAGTTTTCAGAACCCGCTGCATTCGCATAATAGACTAAGCCTTTCCGTCTGCTTATTGCGATTCGATCACATCAAAGCACATAAATACTGGCCATATGTGTATATATCGTACATACAGTTTTAGAAAAAGACGATGAATTGATTTCGTCTTTGTAGAGCGTCGTCTCTGTCACTCATTCCTGTGTGACATTTTGTTGGTAATTTCAATACCTCCAAAGCCTCCAATAATCACTACACTTTATTTTTTTGGTCATTTTCTGTTATTTTTGTAAACAGCCATATTTATTTACTAATGGTATGCTCCCGAATTTTTTAAAAAAAATTAAGAAACAAAAAACAAAATTCGAAAAACTTAGAGCATACAGGACGGGAGGCGCTATTAGCGTTATTTCTCGAACAAAACTTTCTGCCATTTTTGAGAGGGGGGGGGGGGGGAGTACTACAAGCAAACAGGTGCACTCAAATGCAAAATTTAATTGTGTCACTATGGTCTCACACAAATAAAAGTCTACAACACTAGCTTATTTTTACAAATACACAGATAAAACACATTCATGTCATGTTCGTACACATAATAGGCCTATAAAAATAAATCGATTCTCGTGAATATACTACAGAAGGAAAGTTATCGACGTGACGGTGTCGATATGTATTAAGTACTGGTTAATCATGTGTAAGAAAAATGTAATTCTATTCTTGGCTACACGGGATGTAGTGAATTTCTTTTTCCAATTTTGTGTGTAGTGTAACAGTGGGATTGTTTTACTTGTATATGCCAGAGGAGATTGCTCATTGACTTACCAATAAATGGATGACAATAAATACAATTCAAAGTCTAATCCAAAAACCGCGAAAAAATGTCCGGAGTTTTTTTTTCAGTTTATGGCTTTACGCGGTCAGCGTTGGCACCTTAGAATAATAACGCATAGAAACCTAGCCCGCACACGCTAAGTGAGGCAAGTTAGAGGGTTCCAAACGCGTCCCAGGAGCGCGCGGGCTGTTAGTGCTCAAGGTCATATTGCACCGCGAACAGCTCCAAAATTTTTTGCTAAAAATGACGAAATGTGCGGTAAATGGGTGTAAAAATACAACAGACAAACAAAATAGACACTAACATCGCATTCCACAAGTAAGTAATGCGTTTCAACTCATATTTTTATGTAAATATTCACTAAAACAGAAAAATAATTTCGCGGCAACAAGATACGAAAGTGTTGCAAAGTAACGAATTTTTTTTCTCCCCATTTTGCTATTCTGTATCAAAATAATTATATTACGTAAATTTTAGTGGTGCCTGTAATTTCGATTTATTTGCGCATCTTGAACTAATATTTACTTGAATAAACATTAAATGTTTTCGTTAACTCCTGTAAGTGATTGGGACACTTAATTATTTTATAATACTTTTAACGGCTCTGCGTTCATGCTTTATTGAATAATTATTTATATTAATTTTATTTGAATTGGAGCACATATTGCAACAAATTTACATTATATATTTGTTTTTACTATAGTGTTGGCACCACCAGTACAACTTTGATAGCTTATTATATGTCTTTCTTTTCGTAACTCAAGCGAAATATTTTATATTAAAATATTTTATTTTCTTAAAAGGGGAGCATTCTTAAGCGATTTTTTAATCTATTTTAACAGTTATTTTCTTTAATGTTTGCTTATGGCATTTTCGGTTTTAGGTTTCGAATATGGCACTTATTTCTAAATCCAAGATGGCGGGCGCGATTTTTCGAATAATGGCAAGTTGGGTATCGTTTTCGAGATGTTTGGGAATGTTCAATACAAATATGGGACTCATTTCTAAATCCAAGATGGCAAACACGACAGTTCAAACAAAAGCAATATTCGTAATGAGCACCCCCAAATACCTCGAAAACGATACCCATATTGCATTTATTTGAAAACTCGTGTCCGCCATCTTGGATTTAGAAATGAGTGCCATATTAGTCATGAGCACCCCCAAGTACCTCGAAAATGATACCCATATTGCATT
>NW_020654972.1:3234282-3245325 GCF_003589595.1 Hyposmocoma kahamanoa | reverse complement strand
GAAATGAGTGCCATATTCGTAATGAGCATCCCCAAATACCTCGAAAAGGATACCCATATAGCATATTTTGAAAAATCGTGTCCGCCATCTTGGATTTACAAATAAGTGCTATATTCGTTTTTCATCGACAAAACCGAGCATATCTGTAGGCACCTGATCGACAATGTCGGGCAAATCTGTAGGCACCTTTAACTTAATGATGAGTTAAGCAAGATACAATTTCCCCACTTTTGAGGGAAATGTTATTCCATGGCATCATTATTTGTATATTTGTGTGCGTGCCGACGAGCGTAGTTACAAGTTGCTTACGCCTACATGAATTTGGTTTTTGCCTCACTTGTGACAGTTCGTTTGATATGAAACTATCCTTCTATGCGTTATTATTCTAAGGTTGGCACCAATGACAAGCATGGCCGAAGCTAACCTCTACAAACGTAATAACATGTATAGAAATATTAAAAAAATAATAACAATTTTATAGTATTATGTTGAATTTTATATGAATTCACTTCAAGTAATAAGAGTTGTGCAGATATATAGGTACATACAAATATTGTAAATGTGAAAATAGCTGTGTCTCACTGTTGGTAGTTATGACGTGCTGTAAGAAATGTATCGACGTTTCGATTTTTTAGATTCCAACTAGACGTAAACTCGAAGTTTCATAATCTCGAAAACCGATTATTTTGGTTGATTATTGCAATGAAAAGTGTAAGTTAGTTTGTTTTGTAATATTAATATAAAATAACCTAAAATAACCTAAAAAGTAAATTCGGGATTACAAAAATTCGAGCAAACATTACTTCGGGCAAATATATTTTCGGATTTTAGTTTTTTTTGTTCTCAATCTAAATATTTCAATCGCTTGTGTTTCGAAAATTGAAATTGACGTAACGGGTCTCTTTCTGCCTTTTGCGCATATTGTCTTGTGTAGGGTAAGGACACTTAGCTATTTTGTTATTTTTATTGCTTTTGTAATTTATGTATATTGTATGTATGTACTTTTTATTTTAATTTGTATGGCATGATTTAGGATGATTTATATTAAACAATTACAATTTTTTGTCATTATTTATAATTTATTACATTATTATTTAATATACAATACGACGGAGAAATCAATTTGAATAAACTTGGTTACATAATCTGTCGATAAAAATAGGAGCTAAAAGAGCGCGTCGCTTCTCTATAACGAAAAGACAGCGTTCATGAAGTACTCCATTTTTTGTCCATAGTTGCCCATTGACTTGCAAATAGTTGCTTGTTACTAAATAGGGAACTTCATAGGCATGCTTATGTCAAATGTTCGAAAGTTTTCAAATATTTTTTATGTAATCGGTAAATTGAATCAATGTGATCATTGTGAAAAAAATGTCATAAAATAGAAAATTAGCAATTAATGTAAAAAATAGACTTATGTATGAAATGTAATTCCACCCTTGACTAGACTGCTTTTTTGCAAGTTTGTAAAGCGCAAGACGACATGTTTCGTGGAGTACTTGACGCGGTGAATTCGATAATGAAAATGAAAAAACATCGATTTGAAAATAATGTTTATTGTGCGATAGTTGTTTTGTACTTGTACCTTGACAGAGGGGATTGGCTATCGATAACGCCTCCAGTTCTAGAAACTCTAAGCGAAAAAAGAACAAAAGAATGGATTTCGTGAAAAAAGAAACAAAATAAAATCAACAGGTCTAAAAATTAAGTTGGCGTAGTGGTCTTTGGAGGTATCGATTTGTCATCGTCATTGAGTATAACCTTGAAATAGAGACGAAATAAGTGCCATCGATCTCTGGTAACTCATCAGTCAAATGGTACTGATATCACTTTTAAACATCAACTCTCGTTTGCGCTGAAATCACAAATTAGAAAGCTGAAAAAATATAACGCCAGCAACTGCCCTGTGTGTACGTCTCCGTATATTGCAAAAATATTTTGTATTTATTGTTATAAAGATAATGTCTCTAGCCATTGGGGAGTTGCTCATTCCCATTGCCCAAACTCACGAGAGAAATAAATGTAGGCCATACAAATATTTCTCCCGGTCCGGGAATCGAACCTGGGACCTCTGCGTGGCAGTCCGGCATGGTAACCGTTCGACCACGGAGGCAGTTAACTGGCGTGTGTGTACGTCTCCTTCCGTATGTTCCAAAAATATTCTGTATTTATTGTAATAAAGACAATATTTCTAACTATAGAGGGCTGTTCCATTCGGTGGTGTGGCAAAAACAGCAAAACATCTAATTACAAAACAAACAGAATCTCAGTTCATCGGTAATTAAATATTAAATTTCGTAATTTTTCAATTATCGTCCATTATAACAAAACTCAAGTTAAACTGGTCGTTTTGAAGTGAAACAATTGACGACACCCGTCCATTGTTTCGAATTCGAGATGTCCAATCGGAACGCAGTTGTCACCGTAATGATATGGTAAAATAGTTTTCAAACAAATTAAATGACATTTCGTCGCTATTTCTGGTTATATATTCGATGGTCATCGTTAATGAACGTTGTGCTAGAAAAGTAACCGATTATTGTTTTATCGCCTGGTATTATTACATGTTTATTTAATTTTTATTCACGAGAAAACGTATATGTACCGAGTAACTTCATTGTTCCAAATATGTCCAAATATATGCTGCATAATGAATTTAATAACGTTTACTGGTAATTAGAAAATAGTAGAATAATATTATTGGCATTCAAAGGTACAATTCTAATTCCTGCACCACTTTGTAATATATAAAGTAATTTCTTTTTTTATAACATCAAGTGACGGGACGAACAAGTCATGCGACTGGTGGTAAGCTACACGCTTGTCCATAACAGTTACAGTGCCACTCAGAGCTTTAAATTGCAAACATCTGCACTACCACTGCGCCTGTCACCCTGACACATAAGTTGACAAGTCGCATGTGCCTGTAATTTCACTAGAACACTTAATTCTTCAAAACTGGAACACTGTAATGCTAACATTACTGCTTGGCGGCTGAAATAGATAAGGTGACAGTACTACCCTGGACGAACTCTTTCACAAGGAGCTCCACTGCTACTAAATCAAAATAACTCAGCCGCACTATAGGGATCCCTTCGAATTGCCATTTATATGTGTACTTACCCCAGAAAGAGGCACCAAGTGAAGCCAGTGCTATTAAAGGTGATACATGGTATATCCGTCTGAAACAATTACTTTCACATTAGTAATACTTGTCAAGTATGAAGCTTCATTCGCATCATGTGTATTTTAATTTGGTCGAGTATTACTTCATCATCATCATCAACCCATTTATACGTCTCACTGCTGGGAGCGGCTCTCCTTTCAGACGAGGGTTTAGGCCATAGTCCGCCACGCTGGCCCAATACGGGTTGGGGACTTCACACGTTTTCCGAGGGTTGTGAACCTTCAACGTGCAGATTTCGTCAAGATGTTTTCCTTTATCGAAAAGCTCATGATAAATTTCAAATTCAATTTCGCACATAAATTCCGAGAAACTCAGAGTTGCGAGCCCGGATTCGAATCCACGACCTTCTGCTTGACAGGCAGTAGGTCAAACCATTAGGCTATCACGGCTTCAAGTATTACTTATATAATGAGTATTACCTATTTGGCAGTAATTGTTTTCTTTTTCTTTTTTTTAATCTAAATTTAAGGAGCTTTACTAAAGTTAATTTTTTAAAGTTAATGGTAATGTCGCTCCGTAATGGTACTTTATTACATCTAACCTAGATTAAGACTATCTAAACATATTTTGTACAGTCTCTTGGCTTCATTCGACGAAGGAACGGCCAGTATATTGTTACACCACCCAGTCTATCGTATGTTAGCCATCTGCCCAAATATCTCCTGAGTCTCTCGGTCCGAACTCAATCAATCAAAACGTGATAAACGTCTTCAAAGACGCCGCAATTGCTGCAATATGGAGTTGGTGTAATGCCCATCAAAAAGATAAACTTCTTTGAAGGAATGTGCCCAGACCGTAACCTCAGAGCCGTCACAACACTAAGTCTATTTATTCAGCACATGGTTATCAGTCCACGAAAACAGTAATTGTTTATGAACGGATGTGACCTCGACTACAGTGAACATATTACATGGGTTACTATAAATCTAACCATATTTATTAACAATCTTTCTTTTGGTTTCAGCAATTTACATCGATTTGTTACGCAGTGCCAACCATGTTAATAGTCATATATTACGTATTAGTTGAGATTAAGATGGAAGAATAGGTACGTCACGTACTTATTTGAGTTTCTGACTGCCTTTGTACCATTCCTTTTTTGTGTCTTTACTACGTTACTACCAAGCAGTAATGTGAGCATTCCTGCGTTCCGGTTTTGAAAGGTAAGGGTGCTGGATGTCTCATGGTAACCGGTGTAGAGGCAGTGTCTCTCAGATCTTTATCGTTTAAACATTGACTTACAATTATATGGACGTCGGGTCCGCGCTAAAAAGTGTCCGCACTTGTAAGGCGCTAAAATCGTATACAGAGCGCGACACTCCGCTTTAGTCTTCATTTGTTCTACGGACAGCGCGATACTGCGATGACATACCAATTTAAATTTCGAATAGGTTGACTTGGGACATTTTTTTCGTGGTTTTTGTATTAGACCCGTCGTCCATTTATTTGTAAGTCAATGCGTTTAAAGCTCTGAGTGGCATTGTAATTGCTATGGACAGGCGTGTCGTTCAACACCAGCACGATTTGTTCGTTCCGTCACTTGGTATCATAAAAAAAACTCTTTTCTATGCGACTGCCCCAAAAGGAAGGTAATGTTTTTCGGGTGTTCGCAGTTATCACAAAATACTCATTGCAGCGGATGAAATTTATTGCTGCAAAGGATATGAATATTAGAACTCGAGTTACGTGGACACAACATACATTAGTCTTCCACGACTTTGAGACATTGTATACAACCGATTCCTAGGATTTACAGAATTGGCATGTCGAAACTGAGATAACTCAGACACGTAGTTCCATGAGATAATAACAATAATGCCATTAAGGCCACTCTCTTTGACATTAGTCAAAACTACTAGGTATTTTGAGTAGGTACGTGGCTTTGATGGATACAAGTCTCCGAGATTAAGGTAATCTCGGTTGAATTTTGGCTATAGCATCTAGACGTAAGCTCTCTGCAAAATGAGAATTACAAATTAGATTTCCCTTTGAAGTTTCGATCTATAAGAAAACTTTATTTTAGAATGAAATATCTAAATGTGGAAAAAAAGGATTTTTAAAGTTAAATGTATCTCTTTCTGTTATTAACCTCAAAAATTACAAAACAGATAATTCTTTTTTTGATATCACAGTTTATTGGTTTGACACAATAATATTGAGGTACAAAGTGTGAAATACTATATTTGACAGTCATAAGTTCTCAGTCCTCCATTGACTTACAAATAAATGGACGACGGCTCTAATACAAAAACCACGAAAAAAATGTCTCAAGTCAACCTATTTAAACGTAGTGACATGTAAAGGAATATGAAATATCTAAAACGTTGAATTTAAATTGTAATGTCATCGCAGTACTGTCTAATTTTGCTTGCTTCGCTGTCAGTCGAACAAACGAAGACTAAAGCGTGAATGACGCTATGTATACGATTTTAACGCCCTATAAGTTCGGACACTTTTTAGCGCGGACCCGACGTCCATATAATTGTACGTCAATGCAGTCCTCAATTTGATTTAAAAAAATCAAAATGTATACAAATTACAAATTAAAACAAACGGATGTAGAGTAAAATAAGCAAACGTTCGAAAATAACCATTTTCGTTGAAAGAAAAAAAGGATTTTTTTTAAATGTGTGTATATGTTACCGGCCAAACCCGATTTCAGGATAAAATAGTTTTGCCTAGGCTAAACTAGTTCTTCCTATACGCGATAGGATTAACTAGTATAGCCTAGTCCAAACTAATTTGTCCTAAGCTTGATAGGATAAACCAGTTTAGGCTAGGCCAAACTAGTTCATCTGGGCAGAAACGAATCGGATTATTTAGGTTAAGTTAGTTTTTTTTTATACAAACTCGGAAGTCCCTCTGGGCAGGAACGAATCGGATTATTTAGGTTAAGTTAGGTTTTTTTTATACAAACGCGGAAGTCCCTCTGGGCAGAAACGAACTGGTTTATCCTATCAAGCTTAGGACAAATTAGTTTGGACTAGGCTATACTAGTTAATCCTATCGCGTATAGGAAGAACTAGTTTAGCCTAGGCAAAACTATTTTATCCTGAAATCGGGTTTGGCCGGTAACATATATATAGAATCCGGCTTCGTCACATTTGCAAAAATAAGTTCAATAACACCTAGTCTTCGCAAGTCTTGCACCAACTCGTAAAAATCAAGAGCATTCACAATAAAACATCACTAAAATAACTAAAACCCACTGTAGCGGACTGTATCAAAGGGTTTGGGAAGGTGCTAACCATAGATTTAGTATATAGGTACCCATAGACTGACAATGCAAGTGAAAGAGCGTTAGTATACGCGTATGTTAGAGTGAGATGGGTAGACGACACCATTTCATTCAGTATAAACAACAAAGTATAATATCATTGATTTCATTACATGCTATGAGCCTGTATGAACCAAGTGTCAGTTGACAATGAAACAAATTTCGTTTATTTTTGAAAAATATTAGGTTTTAAGGTGAGAAATAGTGTTAATTATAAATTTATTAGTCATGGTTAGGCGTGCAGTGCCCGTATGTAATACATTTAATAACGAAAACTCACAGAATGCTACATTTCACATGTAAGTACTATTTCAATTTTTAGCTGTCTAAAAGCAAATAATCACAAAAAATCACAAAAGTTTTGTTCAGATATTTGCGTCTTAAATTTATACCATTCAATTGTATTAACAACCCTAATGTATACGAATTCAATTAAAAAAGATATCAAATACGTGAATTTCTGCAACTCATAACCTCACATTTATAGAGATTGACGTAATCGATAATATGTTATTGATATGTCATTAACTGAAAAAAAGAAAGGCCAAGCTACGGCTTAATAATAATATTTGTTTGAAGGTTACATTGAAACTAAGATGCAAGGTATCTTCGTCTATGCCATGGATGCCTGAAGACGTGGAGAGTCAGTGGTGAAGTCCATCGTTGAGTACATATATGGTTACGTGGTGAAAAAAAGCACAAAGAAAATCAAGTACGAGGCTTGTGTGGCTGTCTTTTACGGCGGAGTTAATGGCACTATACTTATACAGAGTGTTTTTTTAGTTAGACAATATGGGGAAATTCGAAACCGTAGAAGATACGAAAAAACTGTGTTAGGAACCATTAACTCTTTTTTTTAATAATTTTGGCTTAGTAAATTTTTTGTTCAAGCGTGAGTTTTCCATAAAGATGAATAAAATTGATTAAGTTAAGATCATTTCATTGTATGGGCCAAAAAAACATCGGGACAGCAGAATCTGTTAAAATTTCATAAAAATTTTTTTCATACAAAATGAGTAACATTTTATTAATTTTACCAGCTTCTGATGTGCTGATTTTCTTCTTCCAGTACAATGATTTGTCAATTATGTATATATAAATATAGTATAAGGTTGCTTACTAACAAACTATGGACCTATGGTGTCTGAAAATAAAAGATTTTTATTTATTTATTTCTTTTTTTTATTCATTTTGTATGAAAAAAACATTTTGTGAAACTTAACCAACTCCTGATCCAATAAGTAACTTCTTAATATTTGTCGTAAAATTATATTCAAGTGCGCGTTGTTGTTTTAAATTTCAACGCGAGTCTAGATTTTAGGAGTGAGGTGGGGTCTATCTTGATATAAAAATTGTGTAGGTACAAATTTAAATATTTTATTCTTAAATAATTCATTTTAGACTTTTATTTTGGCCTGTTTTCAGGATTTTATGTGATCAGATAAAGTACATCCTATCGTGTAACAAATTAGCACTTTCTTTAGACAATATCTTTAGGTGTATCGTATATTTTTTTTGTAACACCGTTATTTAATAGTAAATACTTAAACCATTTCATCTAGCAAATCAGTTTTTCCCGCTTCTCTTCCAGTAACTCGCCTGTAACTGAATTCTATTTAAACGATGTCTACGCAATTTACTAATGCACAATGAATAAAATGTTCGTACAAAGGTTTAGACTGGCTTGTATTCTAACACAAAAGCGTTTTAACATTTAATACAAATTCGTAAATTGTATAATAATAATGAGATATGTTACACAAATGTTAACTATGATGACGGGCAACGATAAGTCGAGAGGAATAATTCAACACATATGGTACTTCAGAGGCCGAGTTTCCATGTAGCGAATGAATGTGTCGATATCGTATGCGTGTTCTTGTCCTGTAAAAATATATCCATATTATCGATTGAGTACAATCTGTCTATTTTATACGTAACCTATGGTAAAATATTGCACTGGCCGGAAAGTAAAGGATTGCCGGACGAGCGAGCTCAGCGAGGCGTTGTATACATTGTAACCGTAACTGTCGCATGTTATTTTACCAAATGTCATAGTGTGTACGTGATTCGCGCGCTTGCCGCGAGCGGAACGCGTGCGGTTCGCAGTGAGCCGACAATATGAACACTGTTTTACGCGTACACTCTAGAACCTCGTTACTGTATCTATCACGTTACTGTTACAGCTCGGCAATGAGTACCCGGCTTTATACAAGTTAGGCAATCGCCGTTCCCACCGAGCGAGGTATACATAGTGCTTTGCGAGGAAGTATAAAAGATATAAAAAGACTGAAATAACAAAAAATAACCACAAAATACTTTCGTTTATTTTACCACCTATTTAAAAAAAAGTATGTGGTGCAGGTATATTCATGCACCATAATTAAGGGCAAAATAAGTATTACCATACCTATAAAAAATATTTATTAATTAATTGTCGCAGTTACGGGCACTGATGCTCGTGAGCAATTGTCTATTTGACAGTTTTTCTTTAGCCTGCTTATATAGCTCTATGTTAGTAAACAGGCTAAAGAAAATAAAATAGTAATATATTTAAAAGTTTAGAGCAGCGAACAGTAATGGCATTCATATTTATAATATTTTAAAACTTGCATGCTCCTTAAATCCACTTTCTGACTTCTTTTTTTGAAAGTAATGCAAACAGAATTTTTGAGCAAAATATGTCTTCATTAGGTGCTGGTTTTAATAAATATTTATGCAATAATGTGGTTTTATGACATGGATCTGTGTTGCTGGAGTAAGTTCTGTAGAATTGAGCTCTCCAGTCAATGTAATGTGAACTTCCGTAGTCACATTAATTTTAATTGCACAGTTTATTGAATATTTTTCACGTTAAAATGTGTCTAAACTGCATTCAACTCAATTACCTCGCTCATCAAGAAGTCTATCGTGCAATAGCAGCTTAAGTTTGTTTGCTTCTGAGATAAGGTCATCTGCTGCAAAGGCAGGAGCGACAACAATCAGGAATGGTATACAGGCAGATAGAAACTCAGTTAGGTACGTGAAATGCTCCTGCTCATCCATCTTAATCTCAACCAATACGTAATATATGATTATTAAAAATATTGGCATTTTGCAAAAAATCGATGCAAATAGCTGAAATTTAAAGGCATATTGTATGATATAAATCACTTTTACAGGAGTAGCTTTATTTGGTAATTTTCAAGCGAAAATCCTTAAAATTTTAAGTTGTATACATTTCCGAAATATGCGCCATCTTTATATACATACATATAACAATATAGAGAAAATCCCAACCATACATATGTTGGATATGGATCGTCACAAATGCAGATCGCACCCCCCATTAAAGAATGGCCTAAGTCGAATTACGAGGTGATTTTTTTATTTACTCCATAAGATAAGTATACAGCAGAGTATCACACGTTCCCTCTAATTCGTAAATCTCTATCGACAATACTGACTGAATTGTAGCCAAAAAAAACCAAACCACTTTCACTATACGTCACGTTAATATTATAATTTTTCCATTGGATTAAGGCATTACTGGTTGTACTAATTTTGTTTTAAAATATATTACATAATAGAGTAATTATCGTGTAATTTTTTTGTACTCAATTTTGGTGACAATTTGTTTTAATTTAAATATTTGTAGAATATCATCATGAAGTATTATTTAATGTTCGAGTGTGGTAACGTGAAATATTCTTTAATATTTCACTATGATATATTCGGGTAATTAAATAATAAAAATTGTCACCAAAATTGAGCACAAAAAACTTACATCAAAATAAAACCATAACGAAAGTTTTATATTTACAGCAAAGAAGGTATAAGTGAAATTGCTCTGTAAATGTTTAGTCAAATCCTTATAGAAGAAAGGCGACTACTTTAAATGCACGTAAAATATATTCGTAAATATAAAAAAACTGAAATAATCAACTCAAAAAATAAAGGTGTTTTTGGAAAGGAAATTTTTTTTTCAATGCCATAACGCGTTTCTCCGTGATTCATTTAAGTAGGTATCATTGAAATGTAGCAAATTAGATTAGGTATTGAGAATCTTTCTTATTACGCTTCAAAGTAGGTTACTGTAAATACTTTACATACACGCATTATCTTCGATTCATACCTATTAATAGTCGTCCTGAAAAATAATAAAAAATATTTTTTTCTTACGGAAGGAATACGATATATTCAGCGATAATTTGAGTTATTCTCAAATATCACATATAATATACCGTTTACTCACGAACACATTACCCAAGCCTGTTACAGTTCGAGTCCTTTGATCCAAATCGCAATAAGCGGACGGAATTAAGTGTTTGCTTAGTGAATTTTGCGTAGACGTCAAATAGCTCTTAGTCTTCGCAGGCATCATTTCATGAAAATAAGCGAGTACACGATAACACAGCTCAAAATTAACCTAAGGCTCACTATCTACCGAATCGAAGAGAAACAGAGCACGCCGCTTAGATAACAGGCGGACACACTATTGATTCCTATAATCCGCTTAAAGCAGACTTATAGTGTCAGTATCCAGATTTTCGAAACTGTTCATTAGTTACCCTTTTTTTTTTTTTTTTTTTTTTTTTTG
>NW_020654972.1:3201986-3234182 GCF_003589595.1 Hyposmocoma kahamanoa | reverse complement strand
GGGGGGAAATCTTTATGGATACCCCTGAGCCCAGGGAGACTCAGGGGTTATGTGGGGACTCTCCCTCCAGACTGGAGGGCCTACCCCACTAAAACCCCCCCGGGTTTCCCTCTCGCCGGTTGAGTCGGCGCCGTGGGATCAGTGAGCATTCACCACGACGCCGCCCGGCCGCCCTAGCTTATGCCAGGGCTCCCGCGCCAACGGAGGGGCGAGTCGGTTGTCCTCCGACCCGCCCCCCAGACGAGTGAGGCCGTGCAATGTAGGCTCCGGAGTCCCTGTCCAGAGCCCGCTGGTCTCACTAGGGGATCAGGCGAGCAGCGAACTGCCTTCGCCTTCTCCCCGTACGTCTGCGCCGGAGAGGGTGCGCGTCCGCCGCGTCCTCGCGCACCCGCTCCGCGGCCTCCTTTTGCGACATAACCTCTGCGCAAAAGGAGGCCACCGCCTCCCAGGACTCCTCGCTATCGAGCATGGCGGCAACCACGCTCGGCAGCGAGAGGTCCTGCCCTACAGTCCCCGTCAGAGTGCGGCGCTGCTCATCCCACCGGCTACACACCTCTAGGGTGTGCTGCGCGGTGTCATCCGCAGCGCCGCACTCGTGGCACGACGGGGACGGTTCCCTCCTCGCCACCTTGTGCAGGTAGTGACCGAAGCAGCCGTGCCCGGTCAGCACCTGCACAAGGTGGTACGACAGTGGCCCGTGGGACCGGTTTACCCACTCTACGAGGACAGGGCGGATCGCCTCTATGGTACGAGCGCCATAGGGGGGATCCGCCAAGCCCTCTTTCCACCGGTCCCGCATGCGCTGCGCCGCGAGGCGGCGCTCCCGCTCCACCTCTTGGGGAGCGGGTCGCTCGCCTCGGTCCCTCATTCCCCGCCGGTAGGTGCGGACCTCCGCCAGGACCTCGGCTTCGAGGTCCCACGGCGGAGTACCGGCGAGGACGCATGCGGCAGCGCAGGCCACCGTCCTGTACGCCCTGCACATTCGCAGGGCGACCACCCTCTGGGGCCTCCTCAGCAGCGCCTTCGTCGCCGCTGATATGGCCCCACTCCAAATGGGAGCCCCGTATAAGGCCATACTCCGGGTCACCCCGGCGTATAGCCTTCTGCATGGGGCTCCCGGCCTCCCGAGGTTGGGCAGGAGCCTGCCCAACGCCGATGCGGCGCCCACTATTCGAGGAGCAAGTTGCCGGAAATGCTCCCCGAAGTTCCATCGCCGGTCCAGTACAAGTCCCAGATATTTCATCTGGGACTTGACCGGGACCGATACTCCCGCGATGGAGATGTGGGCGCCTGCCGGCACCGCCCAACCTCTACCCCTCCCGCCGAAGACGGCCACATCCGTCTTCGGCACGGCGACCTCGAGCCCCAGCAGTTGTATTCGGCGGACCACCATGTCCGCCGCTACTGAGGCTCTTCGGGCCGCCTCCTGGAAGGTGGTCCCCCGGACGGCCACCAGCGTGTCATCGGCGTACGCGATGACCGCCGTCCGGGGGAGCAGCGCGCCCCTCAGCACCCAATCATACCCCAGGTTCCACAGTAGTGGTCCTAATACGGACCCCTGGGGTACTCCGCACCTCATTGGGCGCTCGGCGCGCCTCCCTTCCCTCGTCTGGTAGAGCACCACCCTGTCTTCCAGGTAGTGCTCCACCAGACGGCTGAGGTACCTGGGGATGTTATGGTACCTCAGCGCCTCCCTGATAACGGCGAAGGGGAGAGTGCCGAAGGCGTTGGCTATGTCCAACGACACAGCCACCACGCCTTCCCCCTCGCCGTTACCCTCCTCCACGATGTGTCGCAGCGACTCCAGGGCGTCCAGGGTGGAGAGTCCAGCCCTGAACCCGTACTGCCGCTGCGACACATCGGGGCCTGTCCCCCTCAGGTGTTCGTTGATCCTGGAGGCGATGATTCGCTCCAGGATCTTGGCCACCTCGTCCAGCAGGACGAGGGGCCTGAACCCCGAGGGGGAGTCCGCAGGTCGGCCCGGCTTGGGCACCAGGACGAGCCTTCCCTCCTTCCAGCATCTCGGGAACAACCCCGTCCTCAAGCAGTCATCCATGAGATGCTTGAGGCGGGTCCCGAGATGCTTCAGGGCAATGCGAAGGACTCGTCCCGGCACCCCGTCCGGGCCGGGAGCCTTCTTCTGCCCCCGCAGCCGTCCCACCGCCCACTCCAACTCCCCCTCGGTGATTTCCGGGGGGGGTTCCTCAGTCTGCCCCCCGTCTGCTCTGGGGGGCACCATGGCCGGTGGGGTGAAGGGCTGCGGTTCGGGGAAAAGGCCCTCCACCACCCGGTTGAGGAGATCCAGCTCCAATGAGTCCATGGGAGATGCGCCGTACATTTTGTTGCGCACAACTTTGTACGGCCTCCCTCATGGGTCCGCGTCCAGGGTGGCCAAGAACTCCTCTTTCGCAGAGTCCTTGGCCCGTCCTATTGCGACCTTCAGGGCCTGCCTCGCACCCTGAAGGGCGCTGTGGAGCCTTCTCTCCTCACTTGGGGTGTGGCGCCTGCGGCGGCATCGGCCGTAGGCCCGCCGGGCCGTAGTACTGGCGGTGCGGAGGTCCCCAATCTCCGCGGTCCACCAGTACACACTCTTTTTGCCCGGGGTCCCTCTGACCCTGGGCATGGCCCGCTCGCAGACGGCGGTCAAGTCTTCCCTGAACTTGACCGCCCTCTGCTCCACGTCGACGGTGGCCGGTAGGGGGGGGCACCACGCCTGGACCATGGCTGCTTCCTCTGCGAGCTCAAGGTTCAGGCGGGTGAGTGCCCATTTGGGAAAGCCCCTCCCGGGGGCCGTGTTGGAGGCCGTCGTGGGCGGCGTATGGGAGACCCTCATCCGTATATATTTGTGATCGGAGAGGGTCTCCTCGTCCTCCAGGACCTGCCAGCCGGATACTCGCGCGGCTAATGAGGGGGTCGCAAAGGTGATGTCCACGATTGACCCCCCATTTCGCCGCACGCACGTGTTGGCATGGCCCCGGTTGAGGACGACCAGCCCTAAGGCTGCCGCCCAATCCTCCAACTCTGGCCCTCTGGCATTGGTGACCGGAGAACCCCACGCAGCGCTCTTGGCGTTGAGGTCCCCCAACACCAACACCGGTGTCGGAGCTGCCCTCCTCACCGCCCTCTCTAGGGTCCCCAGGAATGCCTGGAATTGGGCCAGGGAGCGGTTTGGAGAGAAGTACACCCCAATTAGGATGACTTCTCCCCACCTTGCCGCCACGAACCCTGACCCGCGTTCCTTCACCACTAGAGGGGGGGAGTTTCCGGCAGTCGACGCCACTATGGCCACCGTCTCCTCCTGATCCCCCGCCCAATTCCCCCGCGGGGGGACAAAGTATGGCTCCGCCACAGCAGCCACCGCAACCCCCCACTCCGCCATGGCCTGGACCAATAGGTCCTGTGCCCTTGCGCAGTGGTTGAGGTTGCCCTGCAGTATAATATGGTGGCGTGCTGGCATTACTGCTCCATACTTTGTCCTTCAATAGGGGGGGGGCCTGAGGTCCCCGCCGGCTTGCCCTTGGTGGGAGGGGGAGCGCAAGATCGCCCCCCCATTATGTGGTCCGCTGGACGGCGAGTCGCGGTGCATACCGACTTGTCAACTTGGAGGCATCGGCGGAGGGAAGCAACTTCGGGGCGGCTGCGGCGACGGCGATGGCGGCAGGCGTCGCCTCGGGGGCGGGTGCCCCTGTTCTGCCGCCCAGAGGGGGGCGTAGGTACTCCGCGGGGAGGCGTCTTTCGATGTCCCCCAGGCGGGCGTCCATCATATTCCTCATCGAGGAAAAGATGTCCCGCCTGAGATCGTCGATGGCCTCCCTCACTCCCGCGTGCATCTCCGCGGAGCTACACGGCGGTGGGGCCACCTGTGCCTTGGCCTTGGCCATGGCAGAGGAGTAGGCCCCCCTCAGGGCCTTCATCTCCGTCTCCAGGGCAGCGAGCTGCCCCCTCATCCGGCGGTTGTCTTCCGACATCCGCCGCGCCGCCTCCGTCGCCGTCTCTCCACGGTGAAGGAAATCGACGGCTCCTTCCACCTTTCTGACGGCCTCTTTTATGGCTTTGACCACCGTCCCCTTGAGGTTAGAGGACTTGGCGGTCTCCGCCAATATTGCTGCGAGGCCGTCTCGTGCCTCCTGGGCCAGGGTCTCTCGCATGAGGCCCGCCGTGCCATCGGGTTCAGCCTCCCCGGCCTGATCCCGGCACAGGGCCTCCTTGAAGAAGGCGGCGTCCGCTTCCTTCTGGAGGGCGTTCCACTCTGACGAGCTGGAGCGCCCCCTCCCTGCCGTCGCCGCACCGGGGAAGGGCTTCCCGGGGCCTCTAGTTCTGCCCCTACGGGCCGTGTTAATCTTTGGAGCCCTTTCGGGCTCCATACATTCGTTCGACGGGGGTGCGGCGCGCTTGGGGGCCCTTGAGGATTCCTCCTCCCTGGCCGACCCGGAGCGCGACACCGCGCGCGAATTCCCCTCCGAGAGGGTGGATTCTACGTCTGAGGAGGCCGAGACCATCCTCTCACCCTCCGACTCACAGTCGGAGAGAATCATCACCTCCATATTGGAGGCCTTCGAACCATTATTTCTTAGTGCCCTATTGCTTGCTAAATCGGAGTCCATTGATCGTGTGCGCATGTTGTGTTCACGAGAGTCGGCTTCCGGCCGACTCACGAGGCAGTTTTTGCCCCCCCCAGAGTACGAGGGGCTGCCACCCGCCGAAGCGGGTGGGCGGGATTCCCCCTTTCGGGGACCCGCCTGGGGACTATTTTCAAAACTAGCCTTTTCCATGTCGATTTTTGCTTTGAAAGGGGGGTGAGCTCCCCACTGGAGCGCCCTAACGACTGGATACCCTCCAGCCATTCATCCCATCGCCGGGCGCTAGAGCTTAGGATTTGGGGTAATTTTTATAGAGGTTTTCTTCCTCGCGGCCCTCCTCTCAATGAGGAGGACCCCCGGTCCCGCTCAATGTAGGATTACGGGTTGGCCGGAGCCGGTCTGGGGACCGGACACCGCCCACCGGCTAGGTTGCGGGTTGGATAGCGCCGGACAGAACCTGTGCTATCTTCCCTCCCTCCCTGCTGGTTTTGGTCCGCGCCGGCCGAAGCCGGTAGCTCCCATATCTGGGAGCCGTTCCCCTATCCGCCACCTGGGGACGCGTCCGATGGCAGACCAGCAACTGCACACGGATTCATTAGTTACCCTACAGATTAGGTTTGTTACATTCCACATTTTATAACATTATGTGTGTTAACCCTTAACCCTCGCTGACTGGTAAAAGAAAGCGTTCATACTTACCATCACGTCAAACGAGATTTTAATTTTTTCAATGGTATCAACCAGAGTTTTGTACACATTCTGGTATTCGAATACATTCCGAGATTGATTTTCTATAAAACTTGCAATTTTTTTCAAACGAAAGTGTATTGCGTGATATGTAAAAAATGACACAATAATGGGAATGTCACATGCAAGTAAAGTTATGAAAAAACATATTTGCAATATCATTGGTTTCAGGCAGTATTTGTTATTGTGTTAGACACATTTTTAACCCCAGATCAAACATAAAAAAAAACGTAATTTTAAAACCCATACCATAGGAATCACTATTTATATCCAGTAATAAATCAATTCCTTCCATATCTTTTAAAAACTTACTAAACGTATCTTTATCAAAATATAAAAGAATTAAAACATGAGTAAAGTGATTACAACGCACAGAATACAAAGAAAAGCCTGGAAAGGGGGCATATTATAACTCAAAGTTAATATTAAAATTACTGCATTTATGATTAATCCATACACCAGAGCAAATATCTTACTCAATATTTTCATGTTACGTGATTGCTACGTAAAAAAACCCATAGTCGTAAGCGAAAATAACGTGAATTAATATAAAAAATGTATTCATAAATTTTCTTTTCTTTTTTTGAAGACGACTATTGTCACTCTTATTTTATTAGATCGTAATGGCATTTTTCAAAATTGTATTTTAAAACTGAACTATGCTTATGATGAACCAAGTAAATGTAATTAAGTTCATGTAGTAATTATTTAAACGACCACTCTTATTATATTCTTATATGTGGTATCATCAATTTAAGTGAAATAGTGTCGACAAACAAGCCTGTCTATGTGACATTATAATCAAATTACTCATATAAGGTGAGTTTACACTATGTTTCTTACTAACTTAGATGTTATTATGATAGGAAAACCTTGACTTTTAAGTTTAGTTTACTTTTTTATGATATCAAATTGACAGGACGAACAAGTCATGCACCTGGTGGTAGCGACATGCCTATCCACAGCAGTTGCATTCGAATTCTGAGCTTTTAGAGTTTTAGAAGCGACGTGAAATGTGCGATTTATGGGCTATTGCATCGATGCAAACGCGCAACTGCATCGATACAAACGCGCGACTGCATCGATACAGTCTCTTATGTTGAATAATTATATACGAAAAATCAATATTTTGCGCGTTATTTTTTTTGTTAATTGTAAATTTAAAAGTGAAATTAATAAATACATTGGTACTTGGTGTAACGGGCTGGTGTTCGTTAATAAATACATTAAATAAATAAATTAGTTAATTAATTTAAAACGTGCATCGCGTTTGTATCGTGTTTGTATCGCGTTTGCATCACGTTCGCATCGCGTTGCGCAGCTTAAAGTCGCGCGCGTATGAAAAGGTAGACGATTGGCGACTGCATCGCTACTGCATCGCATTTGCATCGCCGTTCTAAAATCGCAAAGATCTGAGGAGTACTGCCAGAAAGTTTCACCAGTACCCTGGCCTTTCAAATTACGGACGCAGTACTTGTCACATTATTGCTTGCCGGCAGAAATAGGTGTGGTGGCGTACTTCACGTGACGGACTCTTTCACAAGAAGCTCTACTGCTACTAAACAACTACTAAATTCATTCTTAGGTAGTTGTAAAATAACATCTAAGTAGACCCATTCTTCATGTAACATGATAGTTGGTCCGAACCCAAGCCAGGACTTTGCACAATGATTTTAAAATATTGACTCTTTTCGTAAATAAAGAGGAAAAATTGTTTCTGCATTTGTTTGACATCATCGTTAAATTATTAATAATTAGCCTGTGCTTGGTTATTAATAATTCATTCAGGGCTTACAACATGTTTAAAAATGTCGTGTTCAAATTTGATCATATATTGGAAAATTTATTATTATTTGCTTTACCAGTAAATTAAACAATATTTTAAAACAACTAAAAACAATATCTAACCTGAACCTAAAAACCGGTTTAACACAGTCGCTCAACACTGCTATCAAAGCTTAACGTGCTTTACTGAGCAAAATGCTGAAATAGTCAACAGTTGTGTAGCGGTCCTTTTAGGCCCGAACGCTCGCTACTTTCTTACTCCTGTCATGATGGCCATAACTGTGAGAAAGAAAGAAAGAGTAAAAGAAGGCCTTTAAAGGATTTTGTAAATTATTTAATTGTTTGCTATTGTTGTCTACTCATTCTTTTTAAGGCAACAGTAAGTCAGAAGGTCAACAGTAAGGCCATCATACAATTATCGCAGAAATATTAAAGCATTACATAATAGCCTAAATTAACTTAATATAAATAATTGTAACATTTTGTGTAATTATCATCCTGTTTGTCAGGTCACGGCTGCGTCTGTTGTATAGTGGTTGCATATATATGTGACATTTATGTCACATCTGTTATATTCGATTCCACCAAACGACGCAGTGTATTGTATGTACCATACATCTCGATGCGTCGTCGGCCTGCCGCATATACCTTGTGTAAACCCTTAAACATTCAGGAAAATTCCATAACTTTTATATACCATCTCAATACCACAATGCTTGCTCAATATCATTGTTATATGTTTTAAAAAATCATAACCGAGAAACTCATATTCATCCGTATAGATCGTTAGCAGCAAGCAAAACTGATATAAGAGGTATAATTACCGGTTTTATATGAAACCGGTAATTATACCTATTATATCTATTTATATACTATTAACCGGAAACAAAACAGTTACTATTTCGTACGGGATCATTACTACAAAACGGTTAAAAATACAGGTTTCCTAACGCTGTATTTATTAACTGACGGCATGTTCTGTACCATCACACTCGAATAATATTCAGAACAGCAGGATAGCATATTTAAATATGACTATATAGCCACTATCGCTCTAGGATTGATTTTTTGAGTCACGCTGATCATCAGCGCGAGTGAATACGCGTACCTTGGCCTAATTACGCGAGATACTGCAAGCCTCAATGACCGTAAATTCGCTGGTCAGCCGGAAGAATCGGTGATATGGGAAACGCTTCAGTATAAAATGTATCCGGTCCACGCCAACGGTCAGAGTTAGTAGCAGAAGAGCTCCTTGTGAAAGAGTTCATCCAGGGAAATACTGCCACCTTACCTATTTCTGCCGCCAAGCAGTAATGTCAGCGTTACTGTGTTCCAGTTTTGAAGGGTTAAGGGTGCTGGTGAAATTACAACGACATGGGACTTGTCAACTTATGACCCAGGGTGACGAGCGCAGTGGCAGTGCCCCTCAGATCTTTGCGATTTAAAGCTGTGAGTGGCACTGCCACTGTTATGGACAGGCGTGTAGCTTACCATCAGGTGCACGACTTGTTCGTCCCGTCACTTGATATTATAAAGAAATTATAATAAATAAAGTTAGTAGAAACTCAGCCCTTTCCATTATAAGAGCCACAGTTTACTTCAGGTATACAAAAGCAATTTTGTTAATGACACCCCGTGAAAACAATTGCTCACAAATTACATTTAGATTAATGGTAAGTCAGTATTATTGTTATATCTTTTCATAGTTTTGTTGTCAGTCTCTTCGTAGGTAGCTGTATTTTAAAAAATGGAGTTACTTCTTCATATAATTATAATTTCATTACACTAGGTACCTCGCTTAGTACCTGCTAGGTACCACGATCGAAGTGACCTCATACTAATCGTTATAAATCTCACGGTCTAGTAAAGAACAATTTTAATATGGCCAACTGCGAATTAAATTCAAAGTCATTTGACACCAAACTTTCGCAACATAAAACAATCGTACCAAAAGTGAAGCGTGTTTTGTTTTTATTAATACAATTCTGTTTTTCATTTGACTTCGGTTTTGTTGCATATAAATCCTCAAGACAAAAGTGTTTTTTTAAATTGTTCGCATTTATGCAATGTTCTATAATTGTTGGTATAAACATGATTACGCTAGATGGAAATTACCTCTACTTTTATCTAAAAATATGTTTTGAATATTTTATCTGTTGCTTGTTCTTCATTCGACTGAGTTCAAAAAATTCCTTTTATCAAATACTTAAAGATTTACTTGCGTTTGACAAAGAATTGGGTGTAGATTATCACAGGCATGACTTAAGTATTAAGATAATAATAGTTTACATAGTTTCATCTATTCATAAATTCACAAACTTGTTTATTAGTTGCTATAAGTTTGAACATAATTTCTGTGCTTTTGATTTGGGTCTTAAATTATTTATCCATATACCTGTATTGTCAATAGATTTGCCCTACTTAGTTAACGTCAGTGCATATTATTCAGTATATTGCAGATTGAAATCACTCACGGAGTATGTGCGGGATTTCGAAGTGGATATAGTAACTTGTCAATATTTGTATAAAAGATTGATCGAAATTACAGAAAAATGCAAAATAACATGTACCTTTACGGTTTGTTGGATGATATTTGTAATTTCGTCTAATCAACATATTTTTGCGTAAACGTATCAAGAATGGTTTTTATTTTCAGGTTGGTCTTGCCTTGCTGTGGCATATTCCACACTTAATGGTTGTAATTTATTTAATCCTGGTATTATATAACGTAGGAGCAATGGTAACTTGGATAACAGTAATAGCTTCGACGCCTTCTCGCTCTTTGTTTATCTCGTTTAGAAAGAAATTAAAGATCGCTTGTTTCAGAATACACCTCTAATCGTGATGGTATCCTTGAACATCTCGCATATAGCGTTTTTGATATGTTCTCCAGCGTACGCCGCAGACGCGCTTGCCAGTGAAGCTGAGAAACTCAAAGTTGTATTGCACAACAAAATAATTACAAGACATGGTAAAAAATGTTATTTTACTTACAATTTCTTGTTGTATGCACAGGTTTTAAATATAAGGTAGAAGAATAACGAAATATCGACGTCTGCGTCAAAATTCTGAAAGAAACCTTACTTTTGTGCGTAAAAATTTTAAAGTTGGCCTAAATCGAATACTGAACCAAAAAAAAATACGTTTTAGGGAACCAAGACGTGGATGACATCATGAGATTTGTCCGATATGTGGAGGCACGTCCTTTTAAAATCAACGTCTTGAGGATAGTGTCAATAGACGCTAACCTGCCTGTAATTGTAGGTAATGTTTTCGTTACATATTTAATTGTCATTGTACAATTAACACATTTATTTTGAACAAATTCTATATAAATAAAATATTGTGATTGCGTGGTCGGTTCTTTATTATTTATTATTTTTTCCACATTGACATATCCTGATAATTTGAGTAGTTTATTTGATTGATGACAAAAAACAAACACACGAACTTGTTTGTGAATAACATTTTAGTTAAATTGGCCACAGTTAAAAACAGTGGCCACTGAAGTAGTTTATATATAATGGATTTAATAATATTTATTTGGTATATACACGGTTCAGTTTTGAAATATTATACACATATTTTTTATATATTTTCGAAAAATGCCATTTCGACGTAATAAAATAAGAGTGAGAATTGATCTTCGTCAAAAAAGAACAAAGAAGGGAAGGAGATACTTACAAAAAGCGGACGTCAAATTTATCGACACTGTATAGATGTTATATATTTTTTATTATTTCAGAATACATTTTTTATATTAATTCAGTTTATTTCCGCTCATATACCCATAGTCGTTATGGGTTTTCCACTTACAAATCACGTTACATAAAATTACTGACTAAGATATATTCTTTTTATTTAATGGTAAAATATTTGAAATAATATTAAACTCCCACATAACTATACAAGTCCGCAACATCCTTCACAATAGTCAACACGGCTTCCGCGTAGCTAGATCGACAAATACCAACCTCGTGTCTCTAGTTGATTATACATGCACTGAAATGGATTTGGGAGGACAAGTAGACGCCGCTTACTTCGACCTTAAAAAGGCATTTGATGTTGTGGATAATGACATATTATTACAGAAACTGGCAGCTTCAGGCTTTACGCCCAAACTTCTGCAATTTTCTGCGAGTTACTTGGGTGGGAGAAACCAGTATGTTAGAGTTAATGGTTATGAGTCTTTTAAATACTGTACAAGATCCGGAGTGAGTCAGGGAAGTACCCTGGGGCCAACGCTATTTTTACTCATGATTAATGAACTACCACACCATGTCCGATCCGCCAAATGTCTTCTATTCGCGGACGATTTAAAGCTCTTCACGAGGATTAGTAAGGCGGCAGATGCTGAGGCACTCCAATGTGATATTGACGCCGTATCCGAATGGAGTCGAGTCAATAGATTGCCACTAAATGAAAATAAGTGCAAAGTGATAACTTTTACGCGTAAACGATCACCCCTTTTTACTAGATATAGTTTAAATGACGCTCCAATGGATAGAGTTAATAACTATATAGATTTTAAGACTTTCGTGGTTATTCACTAAATGATTATCACTAGTAACAGGTTTCTTACCACGGTATAACTTCTTTTTATTTTCCCGATATTTCGGAACGGTTGCACGCTCCATGGTCACGGGTTGACTGGACGGCGGCAGATGACAGCTTTATGGGCAGACATATCTGTCTACCCTCTTGCGCTGTCGACGACTACCTTCATCGCGATTTGTTGTGGCGTTACCATTGTCACTCACTTTTTTCACACAAACCACACTTACTGTATCCACACGCGAAACTGAACTCGAGGTGTTTTTGTTTTTATTACTGCACGCACTAAGGACCGGATTCCATGCACTGGACAGTTTAAAACCATCATCACGGTTAAATGTTTTGTACTTCGTGATCTCGATGGCTTCTCGTACCAACCGTGGTATGTAGTGACGTTCTGTCGAGAGTACCTGGGGGCTATGCAACTCGATCCAGTGGTTAGTGTCAGTCTGTGTGAGATGTTGTGCTATAGCCGACTTCTGTGCATCATTGTTTTTTACTGCTCGGATGTGTTCCTTCATACGATCGACAATTGTTCGTTTAGTCTGACCGATATACGAGCTCCCACAACTGCAGTTCACTTTATAGACACCCGGTGTTTGTAAAGGAAGGTGGTCTTTTGGTGAACGTAACATTTTTCCTATTTTGGTTAAGGGGTAAGTACATTCGCGACCTAGGTTTAATATTAGATGACAAACTGGATTTTCATAATCACGTGACTGAAATGTGCAAGAAAGCTAGCAAAACCTTGGGTTTTATTATGAGAATTGCGTCACAATTCCAGAACAGTAGAGTAGCAAAGGTTTTGTATAATGCGTATGTACGCAGTAAACTCGAATACGGCGCTATCATTTGGGATCCTCATGAAAATAAATATAACCTTATGGTGGAAAGACTTTAACGTAAATTTGCTCGATGGTTATATAAGAGAACTTATGGGTACTATCAGTTTCTCTACCCCTCCTTATTTGTAACTGCTATGGTCGATTTAGAAACACTTGCATTTAGGCGAAAATGGATGCTAGTACTACACTACCTATCAATCGTTCATAATAAAATCGATAGTCCAGATATTCTCGAGAAATTTAGCATTCAGGTGCCCTCTCGCATTAGTTGGGATGAGGCTGGGATAGTGACACCGCGTAGGCGGCTGCGCTTGCTGCAGCGGCCGGCAGTGCGCACCGTTCGCGCTGCGCATGCGCCCTCCGCGCGGGCACTCACGCTCATCGGAGATATGCTCGCTGACCACTATGACAAGGACTTATTTGCTGATTCCTTTGGACAAATTCTTAGGAACGCGAACATATTTTTAAATAATGACTTTTTACGTGTAGGAAATTAGATACTAAGTAGGTTAAGGTTTTGACATTTGTAAGCTAAATTGTATCTATAATTTTATTTTATTTTAATTGTATCGCAATTCTTTATCAATAATTTGTAATGTTGCCTAAGCTTGTGGGTGTTTTGGATACGCTCTGTGAGCCCACTCGCAATATTGATTAATTAAATAAATAAATAAATAAATAAATAAAATGAAAATGGTGTTTTCAAACGTTCGCTTATATTTTTCTAACTTCTCTTGTTTTAATTTTTATATATTTTGCTAAAGACGCAATTGGTATCTTTTAAATTATTGGAAGGTATTATTGGAATCTTGTAGGTATTAATATTTCTTTTTTGTTTATGTTTAATCTGCGGTTTAAATGTGTCAAACTAGTCTATAAAGAGCAAAATCTCACAAATACTGCCTCAGTCCCGTGTCGTCACACGCGCGGGAAGATCGTGCCGATACACGCGGTGTAACAAAATCAGGTTTTCACGGTGAACGTCATTTTTTCTTCACTTCGAGAATTGAAAGCAGGTAGGTGGCCGCTACAATGTGGCAAGCCTGTACCCTTATCTCGAGTTAGTGATGCAACATAATAATAATTTTGACGCAGAATCAATGACTCTGTCATTGAAGGAGAACGATAATATGTATACAGGTGTTCCGATTTAATACTTCAACCTAGTTCATCACAAGGTCTGAATGAAGATGCCAACAAGGAGACGGAAAAAAACCGAAAGGGTAGGAGCTCTCAGGAAGCAGGGAGGATGAATACTGTGGGAGTGGTAATGAAAATTACCATGTGGGTGTCGTGGGGCAACTAGGTATAAAAAGGGTCAGAGAAGGAGGTGACACGACAGAGAGTGAAGAAATGGAAAATAAAGAAGGATAGAACAGGGTAGAAAAAAAAAGGGAAAAGAATGCTTCCAAAGCTCTGATATGACGCTGATACCACCGAAAAAATTAAAATATAATTTGACATATTGGTTGGAGTGCTTTCTTCCACCACTCAGCAGAGGGTTAAGGTGCTCTATACATAAATGTGGAATGTAACATCGACCCTAATTCCTAGGGTAATAAATCGGTCTACAACCAACTACCTGAATTAACTTACAGCTTCCGAAATCTGGACATTGAAGTTTGAAGTTTGCTTAAAGCGGAGTGCAGGAAAACTGTACTTGTGATATTATTTACTTATTTTAACCTCATTGAGACTTATTAAGACCTCAAAATAACAAAACACAGCTCTGCTTCACTCACATCTCGTATATAGTGAATCTTAGGGTAATTTTGCGTTGAATTTATTTCCAAAACTCAATCTATTATTACAGTTTATCCGCCCAATGCAATAGACCAGCGAATTTGCTATATGTAACATATATAGATATACAGCGCTATCTTTATGAATTCACTCATAAAACAGTCCCATATCTTTCTACATAAGTTTTGTTTGTAGTGCTTCTCCATATCAACCTCTTGGTCATGCGGGAAGGGCACTATTACCTGTGCGAGCGAACCCGCTCAGGGACCATCTAAATCAGGTCCTAACCCGCCCGTTTGCACGAATTACATCCGGTTCTCTGTAAGGCTAGTGCCTTAGGTGACCTACCCCGGTTGAACGTACAGCACCCTCCCTATTTTCCAGATAGGTACCGGAGCTGTAGACACGTCGTCGCGCTCCGCACGACTAACGTTTGCCGCCGACTCTAAGTCGACTACCAAATCTCCTCATAGGTGGCGGAGCTGTAAGCCACGCTCACTTCCAGACGCCGAATGAGCGGCGTCTTCCCAGTTCCCAAATTCCTACGCGGCCGGAGGGACCGGAAGATGTCTAGGTCATTGGCAAGCAGCAATGTGATTTGGAATCCTATGGTGAATCCTAATATGGTGGAGAGGTTTTAAAACAGGCTTCTTACATTCCTATTTAGAGGAGTACGAAGTCTGTCCGTTTTACTCTTTAATGTAGGTATCCTACATTTTTCGTGATAGGAATGGTAGGATATATAATGAACTAAAGATAATTAGTAAGGTAACCTTGGCAAAATATGCTTTCCTTATATTAATTAGGGAGAATTCATAATCTAAAAGTGCTTGAGTTACAAGAGTAAGGGTTCCAAAAGGCGCGCTGCGGGGGGCTCGAGGACATTCTACAAGTCCCAGTAGCTCGTACAAATATAATAGCGTTTCTGTAGATGACATGGTTTTTATGTTTAAATAAATAAGTTTGGAGCTTTTCAACATTAAGTGAATGGGTATTCAATATAAAGATGTGCGTGCTCCATCGTCGACTAAATTATAACTTTCAATCAAGTGAGACGGGGTCAAATACGCAATTACTTTATTTTTAAAAACAAAAACGTACTTTATTCCACATCCAGATACTTTTTTCTAAAATAAAGCTTAATAATAGATCTACATTCACCCAAGTCTGTCAAACTTATACCACCAAAGAGAAATCTAATTTGTAATTCTCATTTTGCAGATAATTTACGTCTAGATGATATTTCCAAAATTTAACCGGGATTACTTTTATACCGGAGATTGTATCCATCAAAACAAAGTACTTAAAATACCTAGCAGTCTTGACATGAACACGGAGAGTGGTTCTAATAGTATTTCTCTTATTACCTTATGCTACTGCGTGCCAGAGTTGTCTCAGTTTCGACATACCAATTCCGTCAATCCTCGGTATCTGTTGTGTGTCATAAAGTCTTGGACGACTAATGTACATTCGAGCAGCCACTAGCTAAATAGAGCAGTCGAGCTTGTGTTCATGTAGCTCTTGTTCTGAGATTCCTTTTCCCACCTTCCTTTTGACACCATAAATTTAGGCTGCTGCAAAGAGTCACTTTGTGATAACTCTGTACACTCGAAAAACATGACCTTTCTTCTGGGGCAGTCGCATGGGTAAAAGAGTTTTTTTTTGTTTATGACACCAAGTGAGGGTACAAGACGTAGACCTGGCGGTAAGCAATAAGCCTATCCATAACAATTGCAGTGCCACTCAAAGCTTTCAATAACAAAGATGTGATAATTGACATATTTGTCACAAAATGTACATACATGCAATACATATGAAAAATTCGAAATAACTATAGTACAAAAAAGTAACACAGGACATATGAAACATAGGCGTTAAAAGAAGAAATTATAACACAAATAAAAATGAAAAATTAAATTTAATAACAAAAAGGACAAACACAAATAAAAATAAAAAATATAAAATTTATCCAAGGCGTTACAAGAAATTACATATGTGCGCTGTGGCGACAAAACGGCTGTGGCTCAGCGTAATTGCTCCTCAATTAGAACAACACACTGGTATTCTGCTACACCTGAAAGTAGCACAAAACGAAACCTTGAAGCGGGGTTAGTTCTGAATGACATTGCCACTGCACCTGTCATTTCACCAGCACCCTTCATAACCAGAATGCAGTTCAAAAAGCAAAGCTCATATAGTAATGTTTAGCTTGGTGGCAGAAATAGGTAAGATAGCAGTAGTTCCTTTCAAAAGGAGCTCTACTTCTACTATAAAGTGATCTAGGGAATTTGCATAAAGATTAAAACTTATTCAAACTAATTTCTAAAGGGTTTAAATTACATTCAACGTCATAATTGTCATCCGCAGTTTAACCACACGAAAATCTCCACTTAATTCACTGACAAATCCGAATCCGAATTCGTCAGTGAATTAGGTGAATTCAAACCCGAGTTTATGATTTTTTTTTTACTTTACTTTCATTACGATATTAATTGTTAAGTATATAACCCAAGTTATTAAACTTTATGTTCACAACTGTTTTGTTACATATTATATATTAGTATAGGAAGTTTCCTATACTTAATAATTTATTAGTACTTGAAGCACGCATCGTGGCCCTAATCGAATTCTATTTAATCGAAGTTTATGCAATTAAGTAAAGAATAATTCAAATAAATAAGTAATTTGACATTTTTAAATACTTGTACATATCTATATATTCTTAATTTATAAATTCAGAATATTTATTTGTAGATAATGTAACGTATATAATTCCAATAAAATTAGCTAAGAATTTTATAATTTGTATAATTCTTACGTTCCTTATACTCGTTTACCTGTTTAGTTTGTATGTTTTAAGGCGCAGCGTAGAGGGTCACTAAATATTTATGTTCGCCATGTATTTCATACTATACATTGTCACATGCTGTTATCTATGTTGACGAATAAATGTATTTGAATTGAATTTAATTGAACATTTAATAAAGCGTACCTGCAGAGGTTTATCGTGACTTTTATTCATGCACATAATTTAATTTTAGTAACTTTTGATGAAAATAAAAAATCTGACTCAAAAATTTGAGGAATTATATTTATTTGCCAAGTGTTACTGAAATTTGCTAACAGAAAGTGAGTGATATAAAAATAAACCAGATTCATCTCCTAATATGCCAACAAAAAAAGAATCATCGGAATTCGTTCAAAAATGTCGAAGTAACCGCATAACCCACACACACAAAAATACAGTCGAATTGAGAACCTGTTTCTTTCTTTGAATTTGGCTAAAAAGCGTTTTAATGTCTATTAAAATAAATGTGTAAACTGCACGACAATAATGAGATACGTGACACAAATGTTCAATACGATGATGGGCAACGATGAGTTAAATGGAATTATCCTGCAGATGTGGTATTTCATAGGCCGTGCTTCTATGTAGCGAATGAACGTATCCATATCACCTGCGTGCTGTTGTCCTGTAAAAATGTATCAATATTGTCAATTGAGTACAAAATGAGGCACAGTATTTTCTACGTCTTAACCTAAATAATATACTTTCTATTAGTACGTGTCTTTGTTTTGAATGCAATAATATGAATTATATTTCTGCATCAGTATTACTGGAGAGTAAGTTCTATATAAGGTGGTAACAGAAAGGTACAGTCGTATTAAAGGACTGAGACGTGTATATACTTGATATACCCCCTGTGCAAAATTTATAGTAAAAGATACTAAAACGTTGATACAAATTCAATTAAATTTTTAATAAGTCAAATTCAAAATCCATACATTGCTACAACCTTACGTTAATTACAAGAAGTTAAGCAAATTAAACTATTTTTTTCGGATCTAAATCGCGTATATTTGTTTTTTCAAACAAACCAACGTTACGAGCCATTTACACATCCTATTGTCACAGCTAACAGTCAACTGACAGCAGCTAGATAGTTTCATTACGTAAGTGTAACTATCGCAAAACCTAAAAACTCGATATGTACGAGTACCTACTCCAGTGTTTATGGACTGGACGTTGCAAATAAAACCGAAGACCTTAACAGTCTATACAACCTCAAATGGCTTTGGTTGATCCCATATAACAGTGACAGTGTTGAATTACTTTGGAAAAAATATATAGTAAAATTGAGGATGTACACTGATTACTATAGAAAAAAACACAATCTTACCTCGAAATTTTACAAGAAAATCCAATTATTATTTTTTATATCAGCTGAACTAGACAAAACACGTATACTATACAATATACATTTTTCAAATGGCTTTTGACAAAAAATGCCGCAACAATGATATATGGTTCCGAGGACATTTTCGGTAGTGATCGTATAATCCGCCAACAACAAATTATTGTGCAAACTAATCCTTCTGTCAGTTATTCAGTAATAACTGTTATTCAATTAAAAAATTTGACAATCATATTACAGAATTATCGAAAGAATTGGATACAAGGAGTTTTAGTAGCAATAGAACTAACTCCTTGTGAAAGAGTTCGTCCAGGGGAGTAGTGCTACCATACCAATTTCTGCCGCCAAGCATTAATGTAACAACAGAATGGTTCTAAAGCTCTGAGTAGTACTGTAACTGTTATGGACAGGCGCACAGTGGGCCCAAATTAATAATTCTTGGACAGGAATAACTTGTGGAGTACCGAGCTATTTTTTTTTTATGTGATAGATAATAACATTCCTAACAACTTTTATTCTTGTATAATTTCTTAAAGAGTTGGTAGTTAGAGAGAAAAAATAATTGTGTTTTTTTGTGTGGCGAAATATACATTTTATTTTTTATCTCAAAATATACGGAAATGTAATGTGTGTGGGTTACTTACAGTATAGTTCCAAGTATATTGTGTTAAAAAATAAACAACAAATCTAAAATTTTGACACCTTTTTATTCGTAAAGCCGCAAGTACCTGTAGATGGATTATTTTTTCTTGATAGAGCTTGATTGGACCTATACCGTAAATAAATCACACACATTACATTTTCCTACATTAAGAGATAAAAAAGAATATATATATTTCTCCATACTAAAAAAAAATTTTTTTTTCCCTGAAACTATCAACTTATCAACAAATTATACAAGAATAAAAGTTGTTAGAAATGTTATTATCTATCACATAAAAAATTAGCTCGGTAATCCACAAGTTATTCCTATGTCCAAGAATTATCAATTATTATTTAATCATGGGAACAATTTTAGGAATACAGAGCTGATTTTTTTCATATGATAAATAATAACATTCCTGAAAACTTTTATCTTATGTAATTTCTTGAAAAACTGATTGTTTCAGAGAAAAAATGGTTAGTTTCTTTTTGTATTTGTTTGTTTGGAGAAATAAACATTTTATTTTTTATCTCGAAATGTAGGAAAATGCAATGTGTGTGGTTTATTTGCAATATAGGTCCAATCATTCTCTATCAATAAAAAAATAATCCATCTGCAGGTACTTACGGCTTTATGAGTGAAAAGGCGTCAAAATTTTTAATTATTGTGTTATTTTTTTAAATAAATTTTAAATGTTATTTATTTTTTAACACAGTATACTAGTTTCTGCTTAACTTTCATGTTATTGTTATAACACTCTCTAAATTACACTAAAATTAATTTTTCTTTAGTCGAAGCTCATGTATTTTGTTAAAAAAGTACATAAAAGAGTTAGCAATTTTGCCGCACGTTTACTTACAAAGCCGCAAGTACATGCAGACGTATTATTTTTTTCTACATAGAAAATAATTGGAATTATACTGTAAGTAACCCACGCACGTTACATTTTCGTATATTTTAAGATAAGAAATAAAATGTATATTTCTCAAAAAAAATTAATAATTTTTTTCTCTGAAACTATCAACTTTTCAAGAAATTATACAAGAATAAAAGTTGTTAGGAATGTTATTATCTCCACCTAAGCCACGTCCTAACCCACATGCTGACCCACCCCCTAATACACCCCTAACCTACCCCCTAACCTTTTTTTTTTAACTATCCCCCTAACCTAACCTAACTCATCCCTAACCCATGCCCTAACCCACCCCCTAACCCACCCCCTAACCCACCCCCTAACCCACCCCTTACCCATCCTCTAACCTAACCCTAACCCACCTCCTGACCCACCCCCTGACCCAACCATTGACCCACACCCGAAACCACCTAAACCCACCTGCTGACTCACCACCTAGTCTACCCCTAACCCACACTCTAATTCGCCACATAACCCACCTCCTAACCCACCCCTAACTCACCCCTAACCCACCAATCCAATACCTAAATCACCCCCTAAACCACCCCCTAACTCACCCCAAACCCCGCCAAACCAGACCGTAACTAATCCCCTAACTCATCCCTAACCACCACAACCCACCCCTAATTAGCCCCTAACCCCCAACCCAAACCCTAACCCCCAACCCAAATCCTAATCCCCAACCCAAACCCTAACCCATACCCTAAACCACCCCCTAACCCTAAAAAGATTGAAAATTGATTAATTGTTAATTGTAGATATACGCGATTAACGATTGATCAATTGTTAATTGCGGTTCTCGCAACTAACAATTGATTAATCGTTAATTGCTGTTTCGCAATTGACAATTTATTAATTGTCAATCTTTAATTGCCAGAACAATTAAATTTTGCCCAACACTGTCCTAACGCATTCCAGTGTAAAACATGTCGACTATCGTACTTCTGAGAAGCCATTTCAAAATATTAGTTATTTAAAATTTGTGACATATCGGAAAATTACCAGAACATTAGAAGATAATTTTTATCCCCCAGTGCAAAAACCACCTAACGTCCGTACAAAACACAGCAAACCCATAATGGTCTGTGGGGAAAATCACCATTGATTTCACTGTCGACTTGTCGAAGTGAAATGGTAATTATGATATGCTATTTAATGAACTAGTTTTTACACTAATCTTAGAATTCTGGTCACCCGAGTTAGAGACTGTTGTAACGCGACCATAGTTCAGGAACAATCAAGTGCCTAATCAATAATAAGACATTTTTTGTTACACACTGTGTGGAACTATATTAAATTGAGAACCTCGGAGTCGATATAATGTGGATTCTCGTAAATCACGTTAAAGTTATAGATGTGAAGTATTGTAGGTATATTTAACTCTATTACCTCGCTCGTCAAGAAGTCTATCGTGCAACAACAACTTAAGTTTGTTTGCTTCTGAGGAAATTAATTCGGCTGCAAAGGCCGGAGCGACAACATACAGGCATGGTATACAGGCAGTCAGAAACTCAAATAGGTACGTGATATATGCTTGTTCTTCCGCCTTAATCTCAACCAATACGTGATATATGACTATTAACATCATTGGCACTATGTAACAAATCGATGTAAATTGCTGAAAGAAAAAGGAAGATTGTAATCATGATTAAAATTATAATAACCAATGCAACACATCAACTTGAAAATAATCTTGAGACTTTAGACCGTTCTTATTTATTATAAGCTGTAAACAGTTGGATTTCAATTTTAAGGGTCAAGCTGGACGTGCTCTTGACCATGCATCTCCTTTAGACCACTAGCTTTTCTTGGCGCCACGTAGTCAGATGTCATGATTATACCTATAGGTATATATCATGGAGTATATGACCAGGAATAGAGACGAAATAAGGACCACCCAGCCCTGACAACTCATCAGTCAAATGGTACTGATATCACATTTAAATACAACTCTCGTTTGCAGTGAAATCACAATATAAGAAAGCTGAAATAGTACAGCGCCAACAACTGATCTGTGTGCACGTCTCCGTCCGTATATTACAAAAATATTCTGCATTTATTGTAATAAAGATAATATTTCTAACTATGGGGGGCTGTTCCATTAGGTGGTGTGGGAAAAACAGCAAATCATCTAATTACAGAACAAACGGAATCACATTTCATCGGTAATTAAATATTAAATTGTGTAATTTTTCAATTATTGTCCATTATAGCAAAGATCAAGTTAAACTGGTCCTTTTGAAGTGAAACAATTGACGACACCCGTCAATTGTTTCGAATTCGGGCTGGCCAATCAGAGCGCAGTTGTCGGCGTAATGATGTGGCAGAATAGTTCTCAAACCAATTAAATGACATTTCGTCTCTATTTCTGATTATATAGGTACTCGATGGTGTAAATAAAGAAAATACTCAATAACAACGATATTCCAATTGTCGATCTAAATCAGTCTAAGATCTACTATACATATACCAAAGCTTTCAGCTCCGGAACGGAGTTGTGTTTTTCGTTATTTTGTCTCTATGCTGCGCCGCTTAGTTCATAAATCAGGAAACACTAGTGATTGCTCAAGACAAGCTCTCCACTCCGCTTTGGCAGATAATCCGCTTTAAGCAGGCTGAAAACTTCAGTGTCTATATTTTGGAAGCTGTTTCTTAATAATAATTAGTTGTAGTTGATGAGTGGTAGCTTAGAATAATAACGCATAGAAACCTAGTCCGCACACGCTAAGTGAGGCAAATTGAAGCGCTCCCAAAGGGCCTACACGAGCGCGCGGGCCGTCAGTGCTCAAGGTCAACTTGCACCGCGAACAGCTCAAGAATTTTAGCTAAAAATGACGAAATGTGCGGTAAATGAGTGTAAAAATACGTCAGACAAACCTAAAATAGATACTAACAACACATTCCACAAGGAAGTAACGCGTTTCAACTTGTATTTTTATATAAATATTCACTAAAACCGAAAATTAACCTACTAAAGCTAGCCTACATTAATTTGATTTTTGCCTCACTTGTGACAGTTCGTTTGATATGAAATTATCATTCTATGCGTTATTATTCTAAGAGTGGTAGTTAACTGGTTGTAGATCGATTTATTACCCTAGGAATTACATTTAATATATTACATTGTACATGATTTTGTATGGAGTGCCTTATTAACGTTACGCTGCATGGTGAAAGAAAGCACTCATACTTACCATTACGTCAAATGATATTTTTATTTTTTCAGTAGTGTCAACCAGACCTTTGTAAACATTCTGGTATTTGAGTATATTCCGGGATTTATTTTTTATAAAACTTGTAATTTTTTTCAAACGAAAATGTACTTCGCGATATGTAAAAAATGACACAATAAGGGGAGTGTAATAGGCTAGTATTGGTATAAAAAATAATATTTGCATTATCATTGGATTCAGGCAATATTTGTGAGATTTTACGCAATATAAGACAGTTAGAATTATATTGTTTATAAGTGTAAGCACAAGCGAAAGAGCGACTTTAAAACCCACACCATAGGAGTCACTATTTATGTCTAGCAATAAATCAATCACCTCCAAATCCTTTAAAAAATTATAAAATGTGTCTTTGTTAAAATACATAAGGATTAAAATATGAGCAAGGTGATGTACATGGTTCAAAATATAAGCAAATGCCCAAAGAGAGGTCATTTTGTTCAAAATATATATTAAAAACACTAAATTTACAGTTAATCCGTATACCACCGTAGAAATCTTAGTAAATATTTTCATGTTAAGTGACTGATCAGTAACAAACCCATAGTCGTAAGCGAAAATAATGTGAATTAATATAAAAAATGTGTCTCTAAATTTTTTCTTCTTTTTTCGTATATGACCAATTGTCACTTTTATTTTGTTACGTTGTATGGGCATTTTTTAGAATAATATACCACAAGTGAAGACTGCTCTATTCTAATAACCAAGCAAAAGTTATTAAGTTCATTATGTAGCAATTCCTTAATTGCACTCTGTTTTTATATCAACTAACATGCAATCATCAATTCAACTAAAATGTTGTTCACAAACAAGCCTGTACCCTTGTGAATAATAGTAATGAAATAAATTACTTACACCTGTCGTTATAAGGAATTATATTAAAAAGCCTTGTGACTAATAATAATCAAAAATAAATTTCTCTGATACTTCTAACAATTTTTAATTATTATAAAATAAATTATAGGAAAAGCAATAGATAAAAAGAACCTTAATTAAATTATGGAAAAAAAAGATACTTGTATGAGGAAACAACTCGTTAGTCTTAGTGGGTTAGATTTTTAATCTAAACGGCAACGGTTATAACCAGAAAGTTATGAATGTTTCAAAATTCATTTTGCAAAAATTAACCTGGTGGAATTAACCTCCTGAATATCTTCTCAGGTACCTCTACAAAGGGCGGTTCCTGTGGCGAGGCTTATCGAGCACCTGCTCGACAATCGTTATAATCACAATTGTTGGCACCTGCCAACAAGGGCGATCTGATCTGGGATCTTCTTGTGTATAACTTTCACTTATGGAGCATGGCTATGTAAGGGCATGGCGAAGCCCTTCCATTGTCTTTGGACATTTCTAAAGCCTTTGACAGGGTCTAAGCACGCAAGTGTTATAATCAAGCTTCCCGCTTATGGGCTCCCCATTGACCTTTGCAATATGCTCTCATAATGCTACTCTTCAGAACATCGTGCGATAGATGCCTTGCTATCGCAACGAGTTTCTCAGGGTTCCGTACTGTTCGCAACTCTTTTTCTGCTGCATATCAATGTATGTTAACACACACACAGCTTATAGATAAGTACTTGACCAATGCTTGTACTTATAGGACTAAGACTATAGACTGGTGACCAGTGAGTAAGAAATCCACGATTGTCGAGAGTTCGACTGAAAAGCGCCAGAAAGCGCCAGAAAGCGTCTGTACAAATCTTTGTATTCGTGTAATAGCCAGGGTTTTAATGGCGGCACCATTACATCCGGGTTTATGGCTTCATTTTTGGTTGAAAAACTATTGCAGCAAATTTTTGATAGTTCTTTTGCTCCGACTGTTGTATTATACATATGTTTTGTATTATAACTTGGTAAAGAATCAAAAATAAGATTTTAGTAAATGGAATTTGAAACAGCTCCGACTGTTGTGGCGGTCGAGCAGGGAGTGACCGTGGTACGACAACAAAATGAGAAAGTGAAGGAAGATGGAACAATTCAAATTGAAAATTTAAATACATGTAAAATAAAAAAATTATAGAGGCGATACAAAAAGGTGAGATGACGGTGTAAGGAGGTCACACCGTCATACGACGTTAGACGTTTGTATTTGACACTTAAGGCAGTCTCCGATTGGGGCTATGCCAATCTTGTCAAATTTAACGCTACCAAAACGCAGGCTTGTCTATTCTCCACAAAACGTCCCTTTGACCTGACGCGGACTTTTCGTGATAAATAATACCGATAGCCGACCGGCTCCAGCTACTTGGAATGGATCTGTCGTCTTATTTGAACTTTGGCAGATACGTAGAGTCCATGGCATAAAATGCAACTAGGAAGTTAGGCATCCTTGCAAAGCGACGCTTTGAAAGGATGCCAAACCGACCAGGACAGTTGCTTCATCTGTACAAAGCACAAGTTCGATCATGTATGAAATAGATACTGCTGCCATCTTTGACATGGCTCTGCTAAGTACATGCTGGCCACCTTGGATCCAGTTGAAAAGCGTGCCTAAAAGCTTAATACGTGACTCAGAATTAGTAGAGGTGAAGATGTACAGCCTTGAAACACCGTTGCAAAATTGCCTGCTTATCGATATTCTACAGGCTATATCAGGGAGAACGTGTGATTGAATTGCATGATTTATTGCCACCTTCCACTTTCCATCATCGGGAGAATAGAGTAGGCTGGGGTTCCACTTACATGTTGTGAATGTTCCAAACTTACGCTTCCACATTTACATGGGGAACGGCAATGTAGTGGATTCTTAGCCTTGTTATATAACATGTGTTAGCCGAGATTTATTCTTGTACGCTGTAGCTTGGGCTTTTTCAAAGCGAGAGTGAATTATTAGGTGAGCATGCTCCATCGTCGCCCTCATGTGAGATGTAGGTCAAATGCACATTTTTTTTTAATAAAAAAAAAGAAAATACCGCACACACTCAACATAGCCCGCACTAAGGAAACCCTGTGTCGCGGGTGCCATGGACACACACATGACAACCACAAATTACACCCGAACTCACGAGAAAAATAAATGTAGGCCATACTAATATTTCTCCGGACCCGGGAATCAAACCTTTGCGTGGCAGTCCGGCATGGTAACCGTTCGGCTACGGAGGCAGTTGGCGATAATCAAAAGACCACGAAGGGACTCAACGCACTAGCTATTTATTTCCACTTACTTTAGATTTGAAATTCTTGATATGGCGATGGCAAATGATATGGGCAATCTATGCGAGTTGACAATTCCACTTTTATTGATAGATAACAAAGAATCAAGTGCGGAACTTGGGTTCCGCACGTTCGTAATGATGTAGAGTAGGAAGCATCAGTTAATTGGAAAAAGAGAAGGTCCACCTCCATTGTCTTCATAATAGGAATAATTTATATAGTGTAAAAATTTCGGAAGTAATTTATTATACAGAGATAAGAAAGTACAATCAAATCTGGTCGTCGTGTCTTGGTTTTAATTATTGGCAAATAATGATATTATAAATTTTATTGAATTGATATTCAGTTATTTTTTGTGAAATTGCTCTACTAGTTAGTAGCTCTAGTAGTTCTCATAGATGGCGCTACGACTAAAAAGTCGTTGAAAAACCAAATACAAAGACACGACAACAAGCACATAGCAAAATTCGTGAGGGCCACTGGTTCGTCCCGTGGCTTAGTTGGTATAGCGTCTGGCACGGTATGCTAGAAGACGTCTGTCGAATCCGGCCGAATCGAAGGAATTTTTCCTGAGTGTTGGATCTTTGTATTAATATTTATAATGATATTATACTTGTAAACAATTGGCAAACGTGTTTTAACCAGCTCTGTAATTTTAATTTTGACGTTATCTATATATTTACTTTAAGAGACTGCTTGCACTCTATGTATAAGCCATGGCTAGTAAAGTAACATAATATCGAAAGTAATATAACATAATATCCTTTCAGTGATACTGACTGAACGAATTAATGAACTCTAGCAATGTCAACATGGCAAAAGTGCACTGCCCCTAGCCTTGACTCGTAATGTAATGTAATATCATATTACATTCCCGTAAAAGTAATGCATTATCTCATCACTCCGTACCTACCTACTTGCTTTGCTATTATCATCACATTGCATTACCGTGTGATTATTACCATCACTCGCATCACGCAGACTAAAAATGAGATGTGTTATAAACATCACCCCGTGCTATTACCATTATATTGCATATTACCATTACATGATGATATCACCATCACTTGGATTATACAGACTAAGAATGTGTTGTGCTACTTATTTTACCATCATTCACACGTCACCTGTTCTGAATATAGCCGCGACCCATACGCGTAAACTAGAGCTAATATTACGCATTGCAAAGGAACTATTACAATTTTTAAATAACGCGAACATAGTTGTAAAGATTATTCACTATTAAAAGGAGTTATATAACCTATATTGTAACTAAACTAAATAATGTCCTGCATCAACAAAAACCGGTATTATGTCTGGTGATGTTATGAGTGATGCTTAATTTTCCAAAATTATGTGTAATGATGTCGCATGATATACAATGCCGCGTGATATCACAATTGTAATATGACGGCAATACTTACACATCTCAAGTGCTATCATTCGGTCGCAGAGGTTGAGAGAACAAAATATGCCTTTATAATAATTGGAGGCTCGTATTTTGACCTAAATGTTTAGACATACGCTTGACCACAACCTCGCCTGATTTTAAGCGACAATGTGACTAGATGATACGCGTTGATCTAATAAAAACCTATTCAATCTAGCCTTGAATTAAAAAAAATATTTTAAAACCTGTTTCACTTATTAATAGGGAACTACATTTTTTAATATTTTATACGGTTTTATTTAATTTATTTACTATTACATGACTCGAAATACTGACTACGAAACGTTACAAAATATGTTTTCTACAATTACCAATTATTCCAATTCAGCTCAGTAAGCTAACGATGCCTTGTAACTCAATTTGAGAGAACAAGTCAAAGTTCTGAAGGTATGTATTTTTATACGTAACTTGAAGTAAAAATCCAAATATTTTTATTATCTCTTTAAAAAAAATTGACAACTGCTATTTATTATAGTAGTCGTAGTATAAACATGTTTTTTAATTAATAACATGGTTGCAATATGTGTCAATCGGTATTTTGTCCGATGATTGAAGCAAGAGAAGCAGCAATGAAGCTTTCATTAACGTTATTAGTCTTAGAAAAAATTTTACTCATGATTATTTGTTCGTGCGCATTATAGGTCTAAGCGTAATATTTTAAGTTTATAATTCGTTAATGAAAAACACTCAGAACTGGAGAATCGTGAAGGTGTCGCGTTATATCGTCAAACCACAAACACCTTTCCAAAGCCATCAAAAACTATTGCAGTTAGTTGGGATGTCATATCCACCGTATTCACCTGACATAGCCCCTTCAGATTTTTACTTGTTTCAGTGTTTACAAAATTCTATGAATGAATGAACGGCTTTGAACGACGACGAATATCAAACGTCACGTAGAACTGTATTTTATAACTAAAGACAGGATTTTTTATGAAAGGGAAATTCTAATATTACCCTAAAGATGACAAAAGATTGGAGATCAAGTAATTTATATCAACTAAATACTTAGTTGACAGTAGTCTCATAAAAATCTGTAACATTTATAGCGCAATTGCATATTTTCAAATAATAAATATTAGTATTCTTAAAACCTGTGTGTCAAACTTGCCCTTTGGTGTGAAAAATACACTCATTAGTCTCATTACACAATGGAAATTTAACCTTACTGTAGTAACATTAATTCAACAGGCCCCTTTTATCGTCTTCAATGACCTCGTAAATCCCATTCTCTTGACTGTGCGCAAGAAAGAATTCAAATTTAATTGTAAGGACACAGAGGAATTATACATAGAAATGTACATATTTACGTACTTCTGTGATATTATAACCGCAATCTATGCTTAAGACTGTGATAAACTTTACTAGCATAGAAACGTAGTCTCCACAGACATGATTTATTTCCAGGGTTGTTTGTACGGGATGAGACGCGTGAAACGTATACGAAATAAGGATAATAAAACCGTGAAATATTAGTTTTGTTTTGTATCGACCAGCCGGTCCTTCTAATATACCCCATATTTATATTATACCTCAGATATACTATAACCTATAGGCGTTGAATTAAGTACGTAATTAAATAAGTACATGTGTTTAAACGGAGTGAATATCCATATTAACATACATTTATGTAAATATATAAAAAATACGATTGTTATAAATATATAAAAAAGATTTTTAAAACTAAAACAAAAGTGGTCTTAAATGAGTTCATTTTATTTTATTTAATGAACAAAGTTTCAACAACATATTTAAACTTATTGACAAATGTTGTTAAGCAGTACAAAAGCCAATTACAGAGTATACAAAATATGTGATATTATGGTTACAATATTGGGTAGAAAAATAAATTTAAATTGAAAAAAATAATAATAATAAATAATAAAAGTCGTTGAAAACCAAATACAAAGATACGACGCAAGCACATAGAAAAATTCGTGAGGTCCGCTGGTTCGTTCCGTGACTTAGTTGGTATAGCGTCTAGCACGGTAAGCTAGAAGACGTCGTTTCGAATCCGGCCGGCAGGCTTATTACCGATCTTTAGCGACCAGTCGTTTTAGCAATAGTTGCACGATTATCGCTGTCAAAACATAAATTCGTATTACGGAACGAACAATTGCGACCAGTCGACTACAGCGCCTCCCGCGAGCAACTAATAAACTAAAACTGCATGAAAATGCTTTGACAGAAAGCGACCGGTTGCTTTTTCGTATTACCGAACCGTAATACCAACTTAGCAATCGCAACTGGTAGCAATCGCGTTGCTATTGTACAATTAACAACCGGTTGCTAAAGTTCGGTAATAAGCCTGCGGATCGAAGGAATTTTTTTTGAGTGTTCGACCTTTGTATTAATAATTATAACAAACTAGTGAAATAATTTCACAAAAAAAATTGAATATCAATTCAATAAAAAAAAAAATAAGTTCCTTTCTATATAAAAATATATTTTGTTAGTTACCACAAAAGACACCACAATAAACAACTACAAAAACAACAAAACTGTATAACATAAAAAAGTAAACAAAACAATGAAAAGAAAAAAAATATTTACAGAAAAAATAACATTAAATACGTAGGTACTTTGAGTGGTTGCCAGCTGCGATAACAAAAGGGGTACTAACTCAGCATATACTGAGCAACTCAGCGCGTTTTCCACAAGGAGTTTCAGTTAGGGCCCATAGTGAGGTCATGGATCATCATATGTATATGTATATAGTGAAGAATTCACTTAAATCCACGTCTTTTTGAGCGTTTAAAAAAAATCTTAAAAATATTGGGGTTTTTTTTATGGCACCAAGTGAAGGGACGAGCAAGTCGTGCGCCTGGTGGTAAGCGACACGCCTGTCCACGGCAGTTGCACTCAGAGCTATAAAAATCTCAAAGATCTGAGGGACACTGCTATCGCGCCCGTCAAGTTGACAAGTCCTTACCCTTGAAAACCGCAACGTACTGATGCTCATTATGCCCACGTCATCGGTTAGCGGCAGGAATAGGTGAGTGGATGTTATTACAGTTTTAATTAAGGAAGGAATGAGTATTTGAACAGTACCTAGTTCCTACAAAGTATAGTCGTAATGGAGAAAATAGGAAACTGTTAATATTTATAAGACGGTACATTTATTCCGATACTAAGAAAACCAGCCTTACAAAATATGAGCTTGCTGACATGCCATTAAGTTCCCGGGGTCGGCCTAATGACAAAGTGATGGTCGCAAACCTTCTAAGCTGTCCGAGATTTACGAGCTTGGTAAACGAGGGAATTGCAAAACATCCAACCCTAATTAAAGTTGGGGGATTGATTTTCTTCGACTCCTACTCTCTTAGAAGCTCAAGTGTTATTGGGATCTAAATACTTGTTGAAAGACGAGGGGATTTTCAAACTACGTATTGTAGTAAAGAAGTAAGCTAATAGATATAATCACCGATACGTTATGCGTATATAAATTGGATGATTTAATTAAAAAAAGGAGTATAAATAAAGAGCTTACCTAGTTTTGTAACAGTCTTTTGAAATACCTTCTAGTAGCAGTAGAGCTTTTTCTACCGCCAAGCAGTATTGTGAGCATTATTGCGTTCCGATTTTCAAGAACAAGCGTACTGCTGAAATGACAAGCTTAAGGGACTTGTCAACTTAAGTCTCAGGGAGACGGATGCAGTGGTAGTGCCCCTCAGATCTTTACGGTTAAAGCTCTAAGTGGCACTAAGTCCAGTTGCAATGGACAGGCGTGTCGTTTATTACCAAGCGCATGACCTGTTCGTCCCATCACTTGGTATTATAAAAAAAGAAACGATTCTTAGAAAGAAATAGAGCGCGGTGTGTTTAGCGTTCAATAAAACAATTGACTGTGTAAGTGATTACTATGAATTTTATTAGCCTTGAAAAATGCTATAAAAATAAATTAAATGAAACTATTAATAAACAAAGTATATTGCAGCGTACTTCATGAATGTTGGGTGAATAACAACAAGACTAAAACAAAGCAAAACATCAATTAATTTATAATTCGTCTAGGGACATCATCGGTATTCTAAATGAAACGGAAATATTGAATTATTAATTTAAGACCACAATTTAGGCAAGGAATTTGCAAGTTTTAGTGTCCGTGTAATTTTGTAACTATACAATTCAACGGTAAACTAATAAAGTACAACTCTCGATTTTGATTTCTAGACTGTAGTTACCTAGCCCCAAGGCATGGATGTAGCTGACATAATATATGTTTATGTATGCATTAAATTATTTAAGGTTACACGTAATGTAGAAATAGTGTTTAGACATTTTATGATATATAAGATAGCAGAGCAATAGAGATAGAGAGCAATATTTAATTCAATAGGTATTCTAGTCTTGAAAG
>NW_020654972.1:3155666-3201586 GCF_003589595.1 Hyposmocoma kahamanoa | reverse complement strand
TTTCAGGAAGTGGCGAGCAGTCGCAACATTTTTTGGACCCAAACGACGAGGAGAACAACGCTGGATACAATTTTAGAGAGTTGTGTGAGTTCTTGATTTTCTTTATTTGTAATATTTAAATCATTGCCTAAGCTCTGGGGGGCTACTCTCGATCCCCGTCCGACATCCGTCCGAAACAATTAGTGTCAAAAAAGTAATATTCTACAAACTTAAAAGACACGTATCCAGTATGAAGCTTCATTCGCATCACGCATATCCTGATAAATGATGACAACGAATAAAGAACTAGATAATGTTTAGGATGGAAAATAGTTTGTAGTGGACTTAGTGGTATCTATTTTAAGATAAAATCCTCTTTTGTAATCAGCAGATATTACATTCATTACGTACCATTCTCAATGTTATTATTGGGGTTCACTTAAAATATGTCACTAGACTATCATTTGATATCTGTTCATCTATGCTTACATAAAACCTTTAGCGTCGTTATAGGCATGCTAGGTGAAATACACTACATCCAGTATGTTACTTATTTAGAGGCTATTCTGTGTACTTAACATTTATAGTAAAAGTTTTGTAGCTTGGATTACCAATTCTTAAATAAAATGAATAAAGTAAGAATTTAATGTGTTAAGTGGATCAAGCTCCTTGCATCGACATACTTTGACATTCCCCAAAATACCTTTCTAAGTTTTAAAGATGTTTAGAAAGCTCTGCAAAACACAATATTCTGTAGTATGTTTTACATGTTTCTGTGTAACTTAGTTTTTTTTTCTTCCAGCTGGAGCAGTGTGTACATATAAAATAGTCCAAATGACAGGTGAAGAGGCTACCAATACCATTACAACACACTCTCCATCCAATGGTACATATTTACTTAAACCATTAAACATATAATTCATTATATAATTATTTTAATTACAGAAATATTCTTCAAGAATTATTAAATATTACAAGTTCCAAAAGTGAAAATGATTTAGTCCTGTTCCTTTGATTAATTAACCTGCAGGGCTAATACGATAGGGCGCGACTTGCGTAAGAGCGACATAGAAGCGCAAGATATTGCTATTAGCTATGCAAAACAAGTAGTATCTCATACTTTATGCTGCTTTCGCGCATGTCGTGCTAGTACTGCGGTTTACTAGCACTAATTAAAAATAAATATTATTTGACCTTCTTCTAGAACCTCTTGATACTAAATTTTGAAAGATATAAACCATTTCAGGTATATCAAATGCAGAATACTTCGTCATAGGAGAGCCCGCTGACGTGTTTGGAACGACAGCAACACAGAAAAAAATTATTCGGAAAAATCCTTTACAGGCCAAAGCTGTTACAGCAAAAAAGGTAAGTCGTAAGACTAATTACATGAGTATTTCAGTTAGAATAAAAGCAAGGAACAAATCTAGAAGTAAAATTTACACATCACCTCTGTCCCTATGTGTTGCAGTTATTGTATTAAGTAACCTGTCATTGTATATTTTTCCATATTATTTCAGCGCGACGACAAACGACGAGCAACGCATAATGAAGTAGAAAGGCGTCGTCGAGATAAAATCAACAGCTGGATTACCAAATTAGCTGCTATGGTACCCAATTCCGGTCTTCCAGATACCGCAAGTAAAGGAGGTATACTGGCTAAGGCATGTGACCACATTGCTGAGTTAACAGAAAAACAAAAGAGGTGCGTACCAATTACGTTTTTCTAAATTTTTTTTCCCATACATGCCACAGGTCATTCTAAAATCAGGTTTTAGTTAAAGTCACATTTAGGTCATTTTGGACTGAATATTTGTACTAGGCTGCTTTTTAGGTTAATTTAAGTATTGTTTTGGATTTTGATCATTATGTTGCTCAAGAATAATTTTTCTGTAATTTTAGATTAGAAAAATTGGAAGTGGACAATGAAAAACATGTGCTGGAGATTTTGAGACTCAACCAGGAGATAGCAGAGTTACGGAAGGAAAACTCTGCAATGAGATGCCAGCTCGCCGACAACTGTATAGTAGTGAACCAAAGGTCAAAAACTCAAAAATCTTAGCTGATCGTAGGAACTGTGTAATAACAAAGGTGCTGAGTGAAGTGTGGTGTGTGGTTGTGCCCTCACATTGGCTTATGAATGAAAAACAGGTATGTTATAGTATAAAATGAACAATGTACCCCTTTGACATCACAGATTTTGTTAATTTATGTTGTAAGAATCATTTTGTGTTCAATAGTATGTGAACTGATATTATATGTATATTCAGAATCTACCCTTTGCCGCGTTTCAATGAAGGCATTGCCGCAAGTGCGGGCGTAGCTCATCAATATCACTTTAAGTTATGAATGAGTAGGTGCTGCCCCCTGATAGCACTATAAACGTAAACGCTCTGCATCTGCGCCCAGCTCTTGTTGTGCATGGCCTTAATTCAACCGGCGGACCGATTACTTGCTTAAATATACGAACTAACTTTTCAGTATTGCAAGCTTACATGCTGTGATACATAACCTCTCAATTTTTTTCACCAATGTGACCTTTACCTGTAACTGTATGGCCTATTCGCCGCATTTATAAACCATATAAACGCTAATACATATTTTTATTTTATTCGTAAATAAATATACCTTCCGCCTTATCAATTGAAAATCAGATGTTTGATATGTTCTGTCAACTAGTAAAAATAAATTTTACTTTAGAACCTGAAGTATCATTGTTATTGGTTACAGCATAAATTGTATAATTTGAAATATGTATTGTTGTTAAGTGTCTGTAATCTATTGAACGAGGCACTAAGAAATACCTAGTTGCGCCTAAGTAAGTTTTGCAATAAGCATATTTTGTAAGATTATTATTGATAGAGGTGAGAATATTGTTATACACATTGACCATGAGAGGGTCTACTTTACAATTAAAAACTAATCTAAATGTTATTACTCAGACAAATTAGTTTTAAATCTTTACCGTTGTAGAAATTAATAGAACTTTTCAACTATCGTCATTACAAATATTATTACCATAGTAGAATTAGAACCAGTATGGTAACTCCACACAAGCATCGCAGCGCGGCTTATGTGTGGGCGCAGTCTACGGACGCACACATTTGCATAATCTAGCATTGCATAACACTAGTCCCAACGCGCCTTTCATTTCTAAGCGAAGGTGTGCGTCCGTACACGGCGCATGGCGGTTGCACACACATACAAGCCGCGCTATTATTTTCTACGGAGTTCTATTTGTTTTATTCTACTTTGGTATTACCATCTCAAAATCCAATCAATTTGATGACCAATAATGTAAAACTTGTTTGCTTAATTGCTTAATTATGAAAGAACTAATTTCATTTTTAAAACTGTTTGTGTTATTTGACAGTTTCATAAATGGCGTCATATTGTTTAGTTGTTTATCGCTTTGTCACGTTTGAATGTAATAAATTAGTCACAGAGAAAGGTAGACATAGCAATGGGTTCTAAATTTTACTGTGTGTATCATAAGTTTTCCTTTTTATCCTGGTATTCTCTCTAAAATTCATTGCTCCTCGGAAATATGTAAAATATAATAAGGATGTTAAATGGAGTATTTTTCCACATTATGTATGAACATAAAAATTACATTAATGTCTGGTACCAATTAGCCAGATTGACAACTACGGAAATGCAAATACGTTGAAATCATTCTGCCCTACAAACACAGCGCGCCTATATAACAATAGATGGATTTTACACCATTCAATGGATCCTGTTGATCAAATAATATTGTTGTGTATATTGATATTATACAGTATGCAGTGTATTTTGTTATTTGTACACTACATAATATGTGGTTTTAGCTACACAATAATTTTAAATATAAACCTAAGTATTAGTATGTACGTAGCTGTAAGAATTGTTTCTATTTCATTGAGTACAAATAGATAAATTTGCTATGGAATTCGGTTTAAAAATATGCATTTAAAAACCTTTTTTAGACCAAATTTGCACGATATTTTTGTCACGAAGAAATCATGCAGTTCTATTCTGTTTTTTTTATAGTTATTTGAATTACTTAGTCATTGAAATAAATGATCAAGTGTTGTTGTTTCTAAAGTTTTGTTTTATTCGTGAAATTTAATATCTGCATGTATCGGACCCCGGCAATCAATGAAAGATTATTTTTAAGCCGCTATTATCCTTATTTTTGATTTTGATCATGAAGAGCAACCATAAGAAAAGTGTCATACATTACAATACATTTTATTCGTAGCTAATTCAGCAGTTAACAAAATGTGTTTTCACAATCTATCTCATAATTTCTTGATTTTCGCTCACTGACCTACATTACAGGGCTGATTATTTGGCTTATTTCTTCCTGTAAATCGGTAGTACTGCTTTCTTCAGGTAATTCCAAATCAGAATCATTTTCTTCAATTGTAGGAATGGACATTAAATCTGTAATCTTACATTCTTCAGTAACTTCCGTTTCTTTGATTTTTTCTGTTTCCTCTCTTATTTTCTCTATTTGTACTCTTACATCCTCTATTTTGTCTCTTGAATTCTCTACATTTCCATCAGAATCATTTTCTTCAATTGTAGGAATCGACATTAAATCCGTAATCTTACATTCTTCAGTAACTTCGTTTTCCTCTCTTATTTTCTCTATTTGTCCTCTTACGTCTCTTGTATTCTCCACATTTCCATTATGTATAACAATACCTCTAATTTCTTCAACTAAAAAGTCGTTTGGTTTATTGTTCGCTATAAGAGCCATGTGCATTTGTTTTTTCCTACATTGTTTAGCTCTGTCGTGGTGAACTTTCAGATCTTTGGCATTTACGAATCTAGACTTGCAGAATTCACATTTGAAACGCCTTTCATCTGCAAATGAAGTTTAGAATTTGAACAAAATACTTATGCAACATAGGTTGTTGAAAAAAAGAGCATGTTTTACACAATAAACACAAATGTGTCAGATACTATCTGACAAGCTAGAAACAAGCTAGACAATACTAAATGTTGTTTTTTTTTATGGACCGGTAGTTCCTTTTCTTTACTCATGTGCCGGTAGTTTGTCATCTTTGTCAGTTACCGAGTAAGGTAGGTGATAATAAGGCCCAGTATTTAAAAAAAAATGTTAGAATACTCTTAATTCGTACAACAGATCACGCACACATTGAAATTTAAAAAATGCGTGTCCCGCGCACCGCCCACATGGCATGCTACCTTAGACGTCGTTTGTTCTATGGCGCTGAGTGTTAATTTTGCAACTAAATTATATGAATACAAACCAACCAACTCGAAAACTTGTTATACTACGTGCTTTCTACCACTGTATACGTTATTTGTGAAAACGATACGAAAGTGTTAGCGTAGCGTAGTAAAAAGTAACCTTGACGTACAGATGTACTCGGGAGTTGTAAACTTTTTAATAGTTTCATAGTAATGAACCATATTATTTACAAGTTTTACTTTAAATATTGTATAAGGTATATTTTGCTTCATAGAAATTATTTTACTTTTAAAAGTAAGTAATACTGCATTCAGATTTTTAAAGCTTAGCTGCAAATCGAATCGACCAAAAAAACTTCTATTTTTATAATGCCGATACGAAAGGGGTCACACGAGGAGAAAGTTTTCGCGCGGTCGCCACGCGGTCGAAGAGCGGAGTCCGCGGCGGCCACTGCGCGGTCGAAGAGCGGGCTCCGCTCGGCTACCGCGTAGACAAAAGACAAGCTAGTACCTTCCAGCTAAAAAATAAATGAATAGAGCGTATTTTGCCATGACAGTTCGGTCTCTGAACACATGCACGCGGTCGCTGGGCGGCGGCCGCCGCAGACTCCGCTCGGCGACCGCGCGTGGTGAGCGCGATGAAATTCGTGTCGTATAAACGCGCCCTAAAGATTCATTCCTTATTTTAATGGTGCTATTACTATAATAACATATCTTACTTAACGCCAAAAAAATTGCTTTCACGTTAAGTTCGTAAAACTTAATGGTGCTATTACTATAATAACATATCTTACTTAACGCCAAAAAAATTGCTTTCGCGTTAAGTTCGTAAAACTTGGTAAAACTCGATATGAAACAGCTTATATCTCCAAATGGTTGCTTTTTGGAGATAAGGAACCGAAACAAAATCACCAAAACCACCTTTTTTTGTTGGGCATACATATTTCTAACCCAAAAATAGCGTTGTAGGCGGTAACCACACCATAACATTGGAACATTCTGTCGATATTATCTAAGGAAACGTACCTATATGCCGGTTAATGTGCCTGCTAATAGTATCGCGACGGGCAGCTCGGTACGGACATTTCGGACATGCAAACGGCTTTTCTCCCGTGTGAGCTCTGCAAATTTTTATTTAATATTATAAAAAATGTTAGTATCTCGTATTATTATTCTTATTACTTAGATATTAGATGTTCAGTGTATTTATTTGAAACCGAAAAACAAAGGACTATAGATGAGAAACCTTTTTGCTTATTAGAGGACACGGCGTATTTTATACTCGCGTTTACGGCGCCGTAGAGGCTCAAAAAGCAGATTGTTGCGTTTGTATCGATTCAAACGCGGTACAGAAGGTGCATAGGTTCACTAGCTGCGACTGTATAGCGTTTGAAACGCGTTTACGTATCGGCGCGTATAAAATACGCCGTGTGCATAGGCTCTTATAATATTTTATAAACGGTAAAATAAAATTATTACACTATTACACAAGTTTTTTTTCCGGATCGACAATCTTATATCCAATCGAATTGTCTGGTCGATCTAAAAATAAGAAACTACTCATTAGAATAATTTAAAGATGTATATAAAGTGTGTAGTATAGAAATTTTTGAGTTAGCTCCCTTGTTTGAAAATGTACCTGATTTATTTCTACGTAAGAGCCCAGTTACAACATATTTTACACGTTTAGTGTTCAGTACACGGTCGTTATTAAAATTATATTTTGAGAAAATAAATCTATCCGCCCTCGACTGCTATATTCTGTGGTAATAATTTATGTCTCAATGTAAACCCATACACCAGAATTAACCAAAATGAAACGTAACACGTGGTAACATAGTGTAGCTTCGAAATGTACGAACGGAAGTCCTTGTGAGTAATACACTCCCGGACACATAATTCGAGCCACCTTGCATTTTTATCCTTAAAGGGCTAGAATATAACAGTCATCGTCGAAGAAAAAATTTCTCCGGTTTTTTAAATTCAAATTTTCAATAAAGATTTAAGGTAATGACGTTTAGTATACCTGCAAGTTTCAAAGTTGCATAATAGTTCTTGATCAATTAAGCATTGTTTTAGGTTAAGGGCATTTAATATTGAAAATGCAAGGTTGCCCGAACGAAGTGTCCGGGAGTATATTACTTTATAAACAGAGACGATGCAACTTACCGCATATGATTCGTTAGATCTGATGACCTATAGAATTTTTTGTCACACTCCTGACAATGGAATCTGTATTCGCCATTATGGCGTTTTATATGAACATTAAGATTATGTTCCGTTGAGAACGCTGCACCGCATGTGGGGCAAATGTATTTCTGTGGATATAATGACTATCTTAAGTACAAAGAATTAACAGAATTGATATACACTTATGTAGGTTTACATGTGTAATGAATTACAGTAGCAATGTTATTGCGTAGTATGAATGAAAAAGCTTCCAGCCGCATATATAAATGGTATTGTGGGTGGTTGTGTAATGAATTCTTTCTCATGCTTCAAAAATTGACTTATTGCCATAGAAAAACTCATGAAATGGTGATTTTTCTTTCTTTTTTTAATTTTAGCCCCGCACTAGGGAAACCCTGTGTCACGGGTGCCATGGACACACATATAGACTACAAATTACACCCCAACTCACGAGATAAATAATTGTAGGCCATACAAATATTTCTCTTGACCCGGGAATCGAACCCAAGACTTCTACGTGGCAGACCTGTATGTTAACCGTTCGGCCACAGAGACGGTTGGATAAGTATTAGAGTTACTTAACTTAGTTGGAGATTATTATTATTATTGATATATAAAGATCGAACAAACACAAAGAAAAAATTCTTCCATTTGGCTAGATTCGAACCAGCGACCACCGTTAGCTAGCCAACTGAACTACGAATCAGCAGATCTTATGAAATTCTCCACGTGCTTGTTGTGGAGTTTCGTTTTTGGGTTTAAACGGCTTTTGTTGCCGTAGCGCCACCTGTGAGACACCTATGAAAGATTTCCTTCATGCAATAATTTGGACGCCAACTGTTAGCAACAGTATTCCACTTCCTAGATGAGAATTTATTAAAATGTCAAGAAAACTGTCTTAGGGCAGGGTACGGGCTATATGCATACGCTGCAGTTACAATATGCTATGTATTGTACTTTCGTTAATTTATCTAAGGCTATATACTTTTTCTTTTTAGTGTATTGTTTTCCAGTGTAGTGTGAGTTTAGTGTAGGCCAGTTGGCCTACGACCTCTGGAAAGTTAGCTAATATTTTTAAAATCAATGAATACTTACAGCTGGTTTTACTTTTGTTTTTTCGCCATGAATATTCATGTGCATCTTCAGCTTGCTTTCTGATGAAAACTTTTGTAAACAATGGCTGCATTCAAGCTCTCCTTTTTTGTTCTATAAAACAGAAATAGGCTTATTTGAAATACACTAATGCGTTTTGATCTAGGTCACTTCAAGCTTTATATTTAGATTTTACATTATAAGCAGTCTATCTCATTACAGATCTTTTGATCTCAGATGAAAATTGAAAACATTCTTCTATTAGTAACGAGAAGTCTGCAAAGGTTTTTAAACTATAATGAGGTTGCATTTTGTTGGCCTGATGAGTCTACAGGCACTTTACTGAAACTGTTATTATTATTACACTCATTAATACACTCATCAAAAGGATTCCCGCGAGTTCTTTGTACTTCATTCTCCATTGGCTATATAAATAAACTATTTAATAACTATTTTAGTCTTTATAACGGTCATTCTTTAATCTACGTTGTCCATCTCGTTGCTAATTGTCCTCGAATATCAATACTGTGCACAGATTCCGTTTTCACTTAATTCCATAAGTTCCAACATGCGTCTCATTTGTACAATAATTTGGTAACAAAGCACGACTTGCCTATAATTTTGCTGAGAATTTCGGTGTATAGAACAATTATAAAACCTTAACACAATCTTATTTCTCTAACAAATCAAAGTTTCTGGCCATTTACAGGTCTCAAGGTTACGGTTGTTTGATAAGACAAATGTACGCGATTTATTCACGTTCACGAGTCTTTCACATGCGTTCTTCGCTTACTTGCGGGACTCGCTTCGCGTATACGCATGGATCTGTTGCGTACGCGCTGGCAGGACTGTTCACGAATCGCTCGCTTGCGCCGGGCCGCTTGCTTTGCGTTGGATTTCTTTGCGTTGCGTGAGTTTCATATGTAGCAAACTTGATATTTCCATAAAAGCAACAGGGAACGTTTGCGGATGACAGCACCACTGGCCCATCACAGAGCAGCAGCAACCACGCGTCCACTACAACCAAATCAAAGGCACGGCGCCGCGCATGCGCGCAAGTCTCTCCGCAACGCAAGTGAAAGAGTCGTGAACCCGGCATTAGATCCGAAAAAATGGTTTCATTTCCTACGTGTAACAACCGTGAAAACCTAAGAACTCGATTCATATGGGAAATCATTATTTGAATATACCGTACTAGTTGTCTGTGAATAAGCTTGAATTGTTATCTAGATACAAATCTTATATATGTAATGCAATACTGTATTATGCGTTGGTCTCAGTCTGTTGTGTTCCTGCACAATAAATAAAATATCATCGACTTACCTTATGTCTTTTTATGTGCCTGCTGTAATTACCGTAATCAGTGAAATGTCTACCACATTCAAGACATATTTCATCCACCTTTTTATTAACTCTTTGCCGTCCTTGTACTAGCTTGTGTATTTTAGTAAGATGTATTTTTATAGCTCCAATATTCCGAAATTTTTTATCACATGTCAAACATTTAAAGTCGTCAAGATTATATTTCACGTCTTCTTTCTTAACATTCCTTTTGTTTTGTATATGTGTTGGTTCCATTTCAGATTCTTCAATTGATTCCATTTTAATATTGATAACCTTTGGTTCGTTATCATCTGAACGTTTTGGTTTAAAGAAATCTTCTAATATATCAACATCATCGTCATCATTTCCCTCGACGTTATTGAAATTTTCTATACATTGACTTGAAACATTGTCGCCAAATAAAATACTTTTTATTGTAGGTGTTAATGGACCAGAATCAACACGTTGTGCTGAAAAATGTTTCATTTCGTCATTTGTGAATAGTAGTAAATTAAAAATTATATTTTAAATATTTAGAGTCAAAGCCTGTTTTAATGGTACAGTAAAAATAAACAAAAAAACATTGTACATTTAACATTCAACTAGTACAAGAACGTACGATCTAAAGTCTTACATACTGTATTAATTACATACCATGTGGAGTTAGTAATATGTTGTCCAATGGAAACTCCTTAATTTCTTGATCTTTTAAAGCCTCATCTAAATTTTTATCTATTGTATAATCATGTTTTCCTGTATTACTGCTGACAATTTCATTGTTATCATTTTCAGTCGAGGTTTCTGTATAAAATCCTAAATGTTGTACATTATTTTCTTCAGTATTATCTACTAAATCCTTTTCTATTTGAGTAAGTTCTCTTGTAACTATTCTGTCATTTTGGTTAATTGGTTTTTCTGCAATTTCTTCCTTTATATCAATATCTTCATAAAGAATACTTTGGACAGCAAGTATCTTCTCTTTTTCTAATTTAATTCTTTCTTCAGTGTCTATTGATAATGGGTTTATTTCTGAAACATCTTTTGAATGATAATCTTCAATTGCACAGTCACTTGTCTCGGTATTTTGAAGAATTTTTTTAACAGCCAAACGACATCGATTAATTTCTATCGCAGTCTTTCCTTCTCTGTTTTTGACTTCAGAGTTAGAATGTTCTGTTAATTGTTTTATTGGTGTATAACGATCGCCATTGGTTATACGCGGTGATGTGAACGGGCTGTAACTGTAAATCACACAACATGATTTAAAAAAATTAAATGTAACAAATTAATTACAAAATAAAATTATGAATCTAAAATTGAAATGAAATCATGTTTATAAATAAATTATGTGTATATAAAAAAAATAAAAATATCGTTAAACTGTGACAACATCAAACCCAAATTAAAAAAATACTTTTAGAAAATATTAAATATTACTACTAATATAAAATGAATAATTATACCTGTCTAACTTTAACTAACAACATACATACTATCAAGTTCTTAGGTTTTCACGATTGTTACACATAGGAAATGAAACTATTTTTCCGGATTTTTAATGGTGTATATTTGATTTTTTCAAACAAACCAACGTTTCGGGCCCTTTACAGGGCGCATGGTCGCGGTTGACTGTCATGTGACTGTTTGCCAAATATATGCGGATTAAATCCGGAAAAATAGTTTCATTTCCTAAACATTAAATACTAACTTTGCATTTAATATTAAAGTATTGTCCACGCCCATTTATTAGAAAATACTCGTGTTCAACGGTAGGAAATACACGACTCTCACGCACACACACTACACATAGAAATGTTTTTGTGCGACGAATGAACGGCATCCGGAAAACTTAGTTAAGTTTATATTATACTGGAATATTTTGTTTTTAGTGCTTTTGAAATATAATAATAAATTAATTAAAAAATATATATTAGTCAAATCACATAGGACAGTAGCGTAGTCAGATGACCAGGGTAGTCTTGGACTGTTAAGAGCTTGCTAATGCGGTGTTCTAATCACCAGGGCTGGATTTACTCCACGTCCACTAGGCCCAAAGCCCACGAGCGCACAATGTCAGGGAGCGCACACTAAATAAAATATTGATTTAAAATACTTTAAAGTCTTGGGCTAGGAGCGACCAAACCTTAAATCCTGGCTTGCACATCAGTGTGTGTATAATGCCCTTAAAAGGACTGCAGTGATGAAATGCTTCTATACTATGGGAACCTATCTAACATCGCGAAAAATAATTAGTTGTTCCATATTAATTAACACTCGACTTATATATATGTGGAGCATCTGTTATTTTCATTTATTTCTGAGGTTTAGTGAGGTGATTACTTACTTGAAGTCCAATTTAAAATCAGTGTCAATAGACACATCGTCCTGCAACCAGTGCGAGTCTAGGGATTCCTCCAATACATCCGCCTCCTCTTCAATTACCTCTCGTATGATGCGCGCTTCCGTATCCGGTATATCATCCGCACGGAGAATATCAGTCATGAAGTTACGGATACTGGTGCAGGTTGATTCTGGGATAAGATATTATTATAATATAAATTTTAAAGCTGACAAACTGGCAAGTTTTATGTTTACTACTAATATTTTATGTTTTAGTGAAATGTGTTGTAGGGGATTCAGGGTCGCATTCCAGAACTCTACTCAATACTCAAGTCAGGACATGAGTATTGCAGTGAGCACTGAAAATCATACTCAAGTCCTTGCCATTAGGGTCGTATTTCCAGTGCTTCAAATCATACTCAAGTCTGCTCAAATCCTGACTTGAGCGTGAGTAGAATTCTGGAATACGACCCTAAGTTACACAGCAAAAACTATAGTATTTTGTGATTGTTCATTGTATCATTAAATATGAAAATATATATAATATAGATAAAATAAAATGTTAATATAAAGAAATATTTAACAGAAGTGTAACATGCCACGCTATATATTTCATATTAAATTTTTTCTCAAATGTGTCCAAACGTCACTTTAATAACTTTAGTATGAGTGGTACAATCAATCATAGTTCTCCATCTAGAATATATAATATAGTTAAGCTGGATACAAAATCTGACCAAATAACTTTTGTATGCCATTAACATTGACTTACTATAGCAATATAACTATAAATAAACTTAAAAATAGAATGTTATATCGTCTGTTTAAAGGTAAAACCCCATGAGTGACATTTTCCACAAAGTCTTTAATTTATATAGCAATGAGCAATGGTAAAAAAATCACTATCTCTCTGCACGTGAAACTCAATAACAAAAAGCTATTATATTATTATCTATATTATATATAAAGCTACATAGACTCACTTAGAAAAATAGAACGCATTCTTCCCGATATGGTAAAAAAAAAGATATTTATGCCGTTGTACGCGGATAGGCTCCAAGGCAAAGAATCAAATATGAAAAGACCTGAATGTGGAAAATGTAAACGCCTGGTCAATTTCCGCGGGAAGTAAAAAATGTTCGAAATTCAAATAAACAAGATGGCTGCCATACAAATTTCAAAGCCTCCTATCACGGAAACTATTAGGATAGGTAGGAGGTGCTTGAAGGAATGTCACAGAGGGTAACACTGGTCAACTGCCTGGGTTAAAAAAAATTCAAGATGGCGATTTCAAAACGGCGGCAGAAGAAAAACTTGTTTCGATCCGGCTGAAAATTGGCATGGAGGGTCTCTAGGGGTACTTAATCATAATTTGGAGTCAAAAATTTCTTTTCACCATTATTTAATATGGCTGCCATATAAGCGTATTTTTCGTTAAAAATAGCTGCCGAAAGAGATTTGCTCTGATTCGACTGAAAATTGGCATGTGAAGGCCACTAGAAATGCCGATAATAATTTGTGCTCAAAATTTGTTTTTCGCCATTTTCAAATATGGTCGTCATAGAAGCGTTCGTTGGCGGCAGAAAAAAAAATACTGATCCCTTTGAAAATTGGCATATGGGAGTCTCTAGGAGTGCTTGATAATAATTTGTTATCAACATTGGTTTTTCGCCATTTTTCAATATGAAATAAAAATAAAATTTGCTCAAATTCGATTGAAAATCGGAATGTGGAGGAGTCTATGGGTCTTTAATAATAGTTTGCGGTCAAAATTTATTATTCGCCATTTTTCAATATGTCTGCCATACAAACTTTTTGGCGGCACATGGAAATTTACTCTATTTCAGCTGAAAATCGACATGTGGGGACCTCTATGGGTGTTTAATAATAATTTGCAGTCAAAATTAACTTTTTGCCATTTATCAATATGGCCGCCATTAAAGAGCTACGTTAATTTTTTTAAAGTCGTAAGTGCCGAGGCCGTAGGCCGAGGTGTAGTGGAGGGCGAAGCCCGAAGCGTCCGCACGCCACCTTACGTAGGTAGTATACGGAGACTAGATTTCGCAGTTGCTCAAAATGTAAGGCATACGTCCCGATGTAGTGGAAATAATATCTTTATACAACTTATAGCGTTGTTGTATCTCGACCGTCTCTCTGTTAGATTTTTTTATTGCAAGCTATGCCAAAAAGATAAGTATTTAGGGAAAAACTGCCAGACAATCACTTCAAATTTCTGGTCCCAAACTAGGGAATTTTCTGTACTACGAGTAACGATAATTCTGAAGGCAATACCCAGAATACCCTGACCAGGACCAACTTAAAAATATTTTTTCCATAAATTGGCTCAAATAAGAATATGGAACCTCCTCATCAAGCGCCCATAGTACTAATCACTGTGCTACCGAAGAGCATTAAGTACACCCCGTAATCTGAAAGCGACCACGCGCCGTAGGCCGAGCCCGACCCCACCGTAGGTGAAGTATAGGGCTAGTAAACTTAATAAAATTCTTGTTTTATCTGCAGAAAGATGGTGAATTTCTTACAACAGGTACAGTACATAGTTTTTTCGTGGAAAATGTCCTAAATTTACCTTTTAAGTTTTACCTTTAATCAGACATTATATTAATAGCACAAATTAAACCCATGTACTAATCATGGCACATTAGACTTACAATGGTAATGTTCAGATAAATTTGGGCAAAAACTTTCGTATAAAAATAAAACAGTGACCTAGCACCTCAGGACGAGGTTATTACGTATATAGGTCCTTTAAGATCGTATTGCTGTTTTTAAGTTCGAATGAGGAAGTATCATATTTTCAACATTGGATATTATACAGAAAATAATATGAAATGACATTACCATGAAATTGTGAATCACATAGCAACAGTATAAACTAAAAAAAGTATAAATTATTTTTTTACCGTTGTCATCTTCTTTCGTGCTCCGTGCTGGAGTACTATTTCCACTCAATAAGGGAAATCTGGAAGCACAAACCAAGCATAATGTTATTTTCTCATTAGCTTATTATTATTAGCTCAGTCTGGACTGATGCAGTGAATTGAAAGTATCAATCACTGTCTCAGTGAAACTAATGACATTGGTTTTTTACGATACCAAGTGAAGAGACGAACAAGTAATGTGCTTGGTGGTAAGCGACAGACTCACTCATAACAGTTGCAGTCCAGTTCAGAGCTTTAAATCGCAAAAATGTGAGGAGCGGTGACAGTGCCCCTCAGATCTTTCCATACATTTTTTGTCCAATACGTAGTCTTCATCTTATACATAGTCATAGTATTCAGTACTCCAATAAATTACTTATCAAAAAAAATTAAAACATTTTTAATATTGGTTTAAACTTAGTTCTTTCTGTCTGTCTCTCCCCCCTCCAGAATGTGCTTGGTGGTAAACGACACACCTACCCATAAAAATTGCAGTGTGGCTCAGAGCTTTAAATCGCAAAGATCTGAGGGGCACCCTGAGACATTAGTTGAAAAGTCCCATGTGCGTGTAATTTCACCAGCTCCCTTACCCTTTAAAACCAAAATACAGTACTTTGATTTAAACTTTCACGATTTTTACGATTGGTCTCGAAGGGACTGACAGTCCTTGATTAAGTTCCAAATTAAAAATCAAACAAAACACAGTAATGCTCATATTACTTCTAACTCTTCGAGCATGTCCCAGTAGAACATCGTGTCACTTTTCAGAAAGATTACAAAATAGAATATAAATTCCTGCTTGAATCACTGTATTTTAATATGAACTAATTTTGACATGTATGTTTTTTTGGATCAACCAAAAATTTTGCAAAGAATTATTTACTGCAATGCACATTCGAAGTTAAATAAATGTACACTTTTGTGAACACCATATATCTTACCTAAAAGTTAACAAATCTTCATCATTGTTCTTCAAATATGAACAGATATCATCAACATCACCAGTTTCTTTCAATGCCAAGTAATTTTTAATCTTCTTTTCTGAAGTCCTACAGAGTTTTTTGAACCTGCATGCCATCTTCATGTTGATGTAGCAGTCTTTGCAAAGTTGGAATGGAAATATATCATTTCGTTTTACCTAAAAGACGAAAGCTATATAATATGTATATTACTAAAATTTTAGAAATATTAACATTGAAACTGGTGAAACTCAATGCTTTTCTGAGAGTGGTCCCACAATGTGGATTTTAACTCATTTGAGGTGAGAGTACCAACTCAACTGTCTGTAAGGAGGAGGTTTGGCCGAAGACATAATGAAACTTTTTGTAAACTGATTATAAATAAAAACCCACCTGCAATCCTGTGGAATATAAATAAAGTCTCCGGTTCTTTTCAGTGTAGTGTAGAATTTCCGTAGGATCGTCGTATTTGATTAAACATCCTCTACAAAATCCTTCCATTTTACGTTTCTTGACAAGCTTTTGGCTTTTAATAAAACAGTTTATTCAAAACATAGCACACTAAACTTGGGATGGATGCAAGTAAATAAAATAAATACATAAATAGTAGTTTGTGCCACAGACTATATACTTACTATCCACCAACATGTCCGTCCATATCAAAATATCTCTATCCCCGTCACATTTATGCTATTTACCACATGTTAGAGAGGGCTAGGCAGAAATGCTCTATGGAATGTATGGAATCTATGGATTAGTAATACTAAATAATATAATACCCGCAAAACGACGGAGCCATAGACACAAAAGTTGAAGTTGAAGTATACCATTTCATCCTTACAGGTGGACAAAAAATAGCTTAGAGGATGGAAAAAAATAACAGAAAAATAGTCTAAGGGTCGTATTCCAGAACTCTACTCAATGTTTAAGTCAGGATTTGAGTATGATTTAAAGCACTAGAAATCACACTCAAGTCCTTGCCATTAGGGTCGTATTTCCAGTGCTTGAAATCATTCTCAAGTCTGCTCAAATCCTTACTTGAACATTGAGTAGAGTTCTGGAATACGACCCTTAAGATTCCATCCTTTAAGTAAAATACGAAAATTAGTAGGTTACTAATTTGTCATTTGAATGACAGGATTAGTCTAACGAACGAGCAGATTGTCGAATATCGAAATCATTCGCAATCGCGCACCGCTATGCCCATTTCCAAAGAAATGTATCGATTCTAGTAATAAAATCGTGATCATTCATATAAAAGGCCATTTATTTAAATAGCTTAGCTAGATTTTTTTTCTCTTATAGTTTGGCACTACGACGTCCAGCCTTTGGCCATATGCAATTTCCACTGAGTTGCAAATTTTTGATAATTCTTCCAAATAAATATTTTCTTGCTTCTAGAGATTTCAGGATAATTATTATTGTCGTTGCAATTGTTGTTGTGGAACTTTGGCTGGGTTTTGGGTTTATGGATATTAATATGAAATTAAAAACGGGGAAAGGAAATCGCGGAATAAAAATAAAAGCAAACGGAATTTTGGAAAGGTGATCAACAGGATAGTGTAGTATAGTATAATAGTATAGTATAGTTTTAATTTTTCTAATTATTCAATCACCACCATTGATTCAAATTGATCACCTTCCTTGTCTTTCACGACATAGCGTCGATTTAATCGACTCGATTACGAAATGTGTGAAACGAATAAAAACCAAAACCGTCATGCAGACCTGAGGACTCGAGAAATGAATCTGAAAAATGACAATATCAGAAAGTCGTTTCGTTTACGTTTTGTTTGGGCTACGCGTTTGTGCCATAGCCGTCAAACTTACGTCAAACGGAAAAATAGGGTGTAAATAAACAATGATTAAATGTTTATTTTTGTAAAATTTTACTCAATTGACTAAACATAGCGATTACTTTCTCATTGATATTGACCGAAATGGAGAATAATGAAAGTAATGGTTCTAATTTGCAGACTAGTGTGACTATTAATACGCCATCCAAAGTTATACATTGTAGCGATGGAGTCATAGAAGATATACATGAAGAGAACGTGGTAGAAGTTGCTAGCGCACCACAAAATCAGGTCTCTGAGGTTGATCCGGTAAGTCAACTCGATAGAATTTCAACTAGTCATCCGTTAAACGTTCATATTTATCTCTATGCTCATTGCACATGGCCCTATAAAGAGTTTTTATCGATTAGTTATTCAACATTCATGTTAGGTGCACATCGTTTGTCCAAGGTCGCGCATCCTTTGTTAATATTTTATTGTTGAAACAGCCACCTTTAACATGTCATTGTCCTAATCATTTATAAGTCCTAATTAGTTTGCGAGGTACTATATACGTAGTATATTGTCTCTTTATAGACTGAATATACTATTTATCACATTGCTAACCCATCGAGTATACTATACATACTCGGTATACTAATGTAACCAGTAAATACAGGCAGGTACAACAATACACATATTTAATTTTGTGGCTGCAAAACTCGACAATTCTGCAACCAGAAAAGGAAAGAGTCACTTGAAGTAGGGGAAACCTTTGTCTGGTAGTGGCGAAGAATTCTTTTATGAGATTAAAAATACAGCAACTAATAATATTGTAAAATAATGGTTTTGTTATTGTCCAAAACATGACTTTTTGAAAACAAGTACTAGAGAGATGATGATTTTATATTTTTAATGCCAAATTATTCAGTAAATTAAATATAAATTAAAAAAGTAATAAAAAAGCAATACTGGTATTGGTATTGGTGCAACGGGCTAGTTTCCGCAACTCGACGTCGAGGCGCCTATTTTGCGTGTGGAAAAAAGCAATAATTAATAATTTATGACAAATAAATTGTAGTAAAAAAATCATTAATATAAGTAATGTTTTAAAATTAAAAAGTTATTGCAAGTTTCCATGTTACAGGCTCTCGTGAAAAGTTGCAATGCTTAAGTTAGCGTAGTGTTGATTGCTGGTGTCGATATAAAAACACATTTGATTACTAGCATTGTATTCTAACAACCCCCATAATGTCACTTTAAGTTGCCTGGTAAATAAGTCATGTTTGGTACAGTCTTGTGGCAGGGTAAAATGTATCAACTACCATTACATCTGAAGAGATCATGGACCATTAACTTAAGAGAGCTGGTAATCTCCATAATACAAATCGTAACTCTGAAAAAGGTCAAAATTCTGTGTTAGATCTAGATGGCGCTGATTGATAGCAGGAAGTAGTTTATATTATGTAATGGCTGTGGATATCAATTACTTCAATTTTAATATGAAATATGAGTATCCAGCTTTTTCTCTTGTAATATTATTCAAATATTGACCATGATTCAAAATTATTTTCTAAACTTCGACAAATATGCGTGTCAATAGATGGCATTGTGGGTTACAAAATAATTTAAAAATTACTGCTTCCTATTATGATATAATATGATGATAGATGGCACTAATCCTAAACAAAAGAAAAGGAAACCCTTTTTAATTTTAAAGAAAACTTTTTAATTTTAAAACATATATTAATGATTTTTTTTTACTACGAATAGACTTTTAATTATGACTTTTTGCATTCGTTTCTTAATTTAATATTTAATTTGCTGAATGATTTGGCATTAAAAATATAAAATCATCATCATCTCTCTCTCTCTCTCGCTCTCTCTCTCTCTTGTACTTGTTTTCAAAAAATAATGTTTTGGGCAATAATATCGTTATTTTAATATCATTGCATGCTGTGTTTTTGATCTCATAAAGTTCTTCGCCACTGCCAGACAAAAGCTTCTACTCCTTCAAGTGACTATTTCCTTTTCAGGTGTAAAAGAATAGCCGGCATTATCCATAAAAATATGTGCAATAAACGCCATCCAGTTGATTTGTTGGTGATCACTAGAAATTAGAGTAGCTTTGATAAATTGCAGCTTGTCAATGTATAAAAAACAAATTATTTATAAAAATATCTATTTAATACTTGTCGCGACATCTGGCCAATAGGCGACTACGCTGTGATGTATCGCGATTAGCAGTTCTCTTAAATTATTGGTCCGTGATAGAGGTGCGGGTCTTGGAAACTTCAACATTCGACCAGTCTTATCATAACTGTAACATAATAGTACCTAACATCGATATGTTTGCTCCTTTTATGATTCACCTTAATCTTTTTTGTTTTATTATATCAAGTAACTGGACGAACAAGTCTTGTGTCTGATGGTAAACTACACGCCTGTCCATAACAGTTGTAGTGCCACTCAAGAGCTTTAAATGGATAAGATCTGAGGGGCACTGTCACTACGGGCGTCACCCTGACACTAAATTGACAAGTCTCATGTGCCTGTAATTTCACCAGCACCCTTACCCTTCAAAACCTGTACACAGTAATGCTGATTTACTGCTTGGCGGCAGAAATAGATTAGGTGGCAGTACTTCCTGGACGAACTCTTCCACAAGGAGTTCTACTGCTACTTTAAGCTACAAGCTACGTAGCACTTGATTTTCACAATATACTTAGTATAATTGTACAAGTATGCAGCATAAACAATTCCTTTAATAACACTTCTAGGAACACTGCCTCTCTACTAACTACTCAAGCTGGCATTGGATGAGAGATGGGCCCATAACTATTTTAAAGCACCTACAGCAAATAATAATATTTAAAATTTTTTTTAATGCCCTAATCATGACATTGTTCAGAAAACAAGTGCAAGAATGCAAGAGAGAGACAGCAGTTTGACATATAAAAATATATTTAGCGTTATATTCTAACAAACGCAATAAAAAATGCTTGCTTGTTTATTTGTCTTAATTATTTGTTTGCATTCCAAATCAATATTATGAAACATGCGTTATACCTATTTTACTACAAAATAAATAAAGCTGTTCAATAGTTATAATATACAACATTTTATTACAGAAAACATTAGCATGGGGTCCCTGGTTCTCTCATTATGCTTGCAAATCAGGATCAAAAGTGTTAAATGCCGTTGATTATGCTGGTGAATCATTGGCCAGCTTCTTTGGCATTACAACACCTAAGTACCAGATAGAAATAGATGAATATGAAAGAATACAGGAGATTCAGAGGAAAATAGAAGAGGATTCAGCTGGATGGGTGCCTAAGAATGGTGGCGGGGACATACCACTAGTCATGAATGAGCCTGTGAAAGATTTAAGCAAACCAGCGGATGTTTAACACAAGAGCAAAGGCAAATGATTATACTAACCTGAGGTTTTAAGATGATTTTAAGTATTATTAATACTTGTTGAAATACAATTTACAAAAGGTTGTTTTGTTTTGAACCAAGCGCACCATTTCAAAAAACAGAAAAATCATAGAACCATGAAAAAATAACTTTTTGCGTTTAATAGCGGTAACTATGGAGAAGAAAAATAAATTTTAAAATCTTATGAGCAAAACTTGACAACTTTTATTGAAAGGGCACTGAAAAATGTTTATGTTAAAATTTTTACAATATTTTATTAAATCATACATACATATGGTAGAGCAGTTTCTGCGAAGTGACTTCTTAGTGCGTCTATTTGCCTAAGAGGCTGCAGTCGTATTCTTAAGCTCCTTTATGAATCTCAGTGTTTGCTGGGGATGAAGAATTTCGAAAGCGGCCTCATTTGCCTGCAGCGGCCTGCAGTTGGTCATGCCTGGATACCTTACTTGAACATACATGGCTGTAGCCTGAAATTGGGTGCACATTTATAAGAGATTGTGATCTGTTTAGCTCTTCATTTTGTTCATTTGATTAATTGTTTAATATTGTTGAGCTTCACTATCCTTTGATCTTTTTGTGACATACTGTATAGGTACTTATTGTGGGTTACGACTATTTGTGTAATGTATCCCAATTCATGTAGTGGGTACATACATTCATCAACTATACGTCGATGTTAAATTCTGAAAGGGATGAGTGGCCATTGTGCTGTCTTTCGATTTTTTTTATAAATAAAGTAAGTTTTCTATTTCATGAATAGTAAATATTAATAATGAATTCATAAATTTGAAACATGCTCAAAGACCTGGGCCAGATTCTATGTAATCATGAAAGAACTCTTTAAGTCTTTAGAAAAGGGTAAGCAGTAAATATGATATTGTAACCTTCATTTGCTTGACTAATGTATTAATTTATTTTTGTATTAAAATAATATTGTTTTTATTTAACCGTTATAAGTAAGGACATGCTTAACTTTGTGTTTTAAGATTTTTGATAGCGCTGGATAAAACATCATAAAATGGTTGCTAATATATACAATACCTTAACTAAGGTTTATTAAACATTTTAATATATTGTATGATTTGTTTTATTATAAATATTTTACGAGTGCGAATGTAAACTTAATTAGTTGTTTAAGGTCATAGGCATTCAGCGACGACGTTAGCCCATGTAGCGCCCCGTTACAATTGGCAACCTGGCGCCCTCTAGTGGCACGCGATCAAAATGTAAAAATATTTTCACCAGGGATCGGAAATTCGGGTGCAAGTGGTGCAAATATAAATGATGTTGGGAAGCAAGCCTGTTTACTTCACTTGCACCGCGAGGAACGCGGATCTTCAGAGGCGTCGCATAGCGAGTGGCGCTCGACGCCCCCTATCTAATACCCTGCTCCACACCCTGCACCATAAGTAAAGCTGGCACTGTAAGCATTTATAAGCGTCTATATAGTGCCTCGAAACACTGATGTCTCAAACGTATTTCCTCACGCAGGCGAATCTAGTAATAATCACTTGATATTAGATAGATGATCAATTTGGTTTTTTAGAAAATAAAATTTTGCCATATCAGTGAGAGCCTAGTGCCTCTTGCAACTGATATTATTAAGTAAAAAACGTTGGTGGTCATTGACACTCAGCATTAGCATGCATTAGCCTTAGGTCCCGTCGTTGGGAGTACCGTTACCTGTTTCTGTCGCCAAGCAGGTACCGTTCACATTATTGCGTTCTGGGTTTTGAAGGAAGGTGCTGGTGAAATTACAGGCACATGGAACTTATCAACTTGTGTCTCAGTTGACGGGCGGAGTTGCAGTGCCCCTCAGATTTTTGTTATTTAAAGCTTTGAGTGGCACTGCAACTGTGATGGACAGGCGTGTCGCTTACCACCAGGCGCAGACTTATTCGTCCCGTCACGTGTTCAATGAAATTCGTAGGGGTAAGAGGTAAGTATGAATATAAGAGTCAACAAACAGGAATTAGATCTGTTACTTAATAATAATCATAATGTGCCACACAAGCGCAAATACGAAATACCAATTTCTTATGTGTACCAGACAGAGCAACGGAATTCACTCTGCACAGCTCAGAACAAATAGAGAAAAGTTATTTCTCACATTGATCATACCGGGATCGAACCGGGATCTCCTCATCCAACGTCAACATGCCACTCGACAGCAAAGTTATACAGTTTAATGCAGTGGTAAAGTTATTCCATGCGAGCCCTGAGTCATTTTCAGAGAGCCTCTCGATGGCTGCCCAATATCTGACAGACTCCACTTGTCAGTTAGTGCATGGAGAATAGGAGCAAGAGAGATTTTATGAGCACTTTCAAAGTGTATCTATACTTAAAAAAATCATTGGGTTTCTATGTTTTTTAGTATAACAATTTACTTCGTTAGCCACTTTCATGTTAAGATATTTATTGTTTTGTTATATAATAAATAAAAACCAGACCTTATACTTCCACTGCTGAGCAGAATAATTTGTGTTATTTAATTATATTGCCATCTAGTGTCTAATAGACGAAGTAATCGAATTAAGAGCGTACTAATTGCTTCAAATGTTTTCGGGAGATGGCGCTTACACTTAGTATTAGAATTTCTTAGTAGATGGCACTGCTTATTTTGATCTCAAGCGTCTTTTTGATTGTTTAAAAATATAACAGATGGCGCCCTTTATAATTTTTATTATAATAGATTTAAATCTTTTTAATTTATTATTTGTGCACTAAATACTAAATTTAATCTTTTGACAAGCTAGTTCTTGTATGTACTTACTACAAGTATTACATTGAAATTTTACCCGAAGAAGTAAGGTACAATTTTGTTTGGCGAAAGATAAATTACTCTACAATCTTCGATTAAATCAAAAGAAATGTTACATGATCGTTGCTGTGAAATTGTGACACTGCTTAATTTGACAGTCTGATATAATAGTCTTTTTTCACTTACTACTAGGTACTCTTTCTTATTTTTATGTGAGTGGATAAAGTCAAATTGCTTTTATTCTAATAAACAAATATTAATAACATCACATGTTACTTCCGTTGTGAATTCTTTCAAAAATAAGCAAAGCAAAGATTTATTGTACATTAAATACACACTGTACCCAAGTACAGTGTCGCCTACCTACTTAGCAATTGGGTTTGTGACAAGAATTCATTTTTCACAAATTTTCAAAAGTCATGTCGCCAAAACTAAGTGTAAAATATGTTTTGATCCAAGGAGCTAGATAAGTAGGTACCTATACGCCTGTCTATATATATAATGTTTCTCTACTAAACATACAACAAACAAGGCTCTTGTTTCTCTTTATTCTTTACTTGGAAACGAAACGTCATGATGTGTACGTAAGAGTTAAATGAAGTCTAAGTTAAATAAGTCCAAAAATGCCGGTCCATGCTCTTTGATCTTCTCTCATATTGTGAGGACACAACTACACGCACACAACAGCTTCTTTCAAATTTGAAACGTTCCATCTCAACTGTGGTAATGATAACAACTGTAAACTTTACTTGCTTTTACTAAGGCTCTGTTTTGTTCGCTCGAATTTCGCAATATAAATTACACCCCTTTTGAATTTGAATTAGTCGTAACCGCCGCGGATTTTGTGGAACAGTTTTAAACTTTATCATGAAAGTTATACGGTGGTATTTTGAATGTTTGAATGTCATATGTTATTGTTTGCCGGTGTTTAGCATGTGATATGTCGAAATGTAAACGGTTCGGTGTCCGCAGATCAATATGCGTGTAGCGCGAGGGTGTTTAGAGAGCCGCCATTGGCCGGCGCGTGTGGGGCGGGGTCGTGTGTGAGGCGGCGCGCGGTCTCACACATTTTGGCGCGAAATCCCACATTCTGTTTTCGAATACTGACGCATAGAGCATTATGGTTTTTGCACAGGTATTAGGCATTGAAATCTAAAAGAAGTCCATGTCATGTATGACTTTGTAAATATATATTTACATATGAATCTCTATCGAAATGTAAAAGTTAAGGAATCGATATTTCTGAAACTGTTAACTCCCGCTACAACTGAATTTAATTTCACAATCAAAATACTCACATTATTATTGTACTGCTATTACAATAATGTTGAATCTCAAAATAAGTGAAATTCAAGTTTATATTACTGCTGAACGTAATGTTTGATTCTACACGTCAATAAAACCGTCGCTAGAACATTATAAGAAACATTGGAAAGATGATCTGCTTAACTCAAAATGAGACAAATTTTATGTGAGCTGGTTCCTGGATCTGGACAACACAGCTCTTACTCTAAACTTACCTTACTTTTAAAAATATGTTGGAAAGTATGAAACTGTTTAGATGTTTGTAATAAACTTTATTTTAAACATAATTTTTAATAATCTTTCGCCGGAAATTAGTAGTAATTAGTTTTAGTCATCATTTCTGAAAAAAATACTATTTTTGAGTTAATACACTGTTGTATTAACAGTGCCATATCATTATGATTATGAAAATGTAATAGAAAACGATTTTAGATGTCAATTCTTTCAAAGTTCTGTTTGGGACTATACCTACATAGTAATTTCATTCAAATTTATCAATGCTATGGGCAGTCATGTAACAACTGACACAATAAATAAATACCTAAGCAAGAAAAAAGAAAACAATGATCGCTCGCGCCCACAGAAATAACCCTAACTAATAAATCAAACTGACCGGTTGACCGATTCGTTCAAGTGTAAATATTGCCTAACAAGCTGGAAAGTGCAAACCGCTGATACTTTGGGCTTGTCGAAAAAAAAAACGAATTAAAAAAAAAATCAGTCAATTAATATCTAAGGTAAGGTACGGCATTTTCTAAGTTTAACAAGAATAAGTAAAAAGAGTCGTTATTTTCGATTAGGTAGAGTAAAGAATAAGTGGATGTGCCTACGGTAGGGTAGTTAAGGTTTTTTCTACATATTAAGGTATTGTACCGACAAAAAAGGTGATTGAAATAAACAAATAACTTTGTTTTCAACAAAAAAAAGGCGGAAAAAAGTCCCGTCCCTTGGTACAATGAAAAAATTAAAAAAACAGAGCTATGTCTAGTCATCATCGCCATCCTCTCGGTCCATTAACACCCACTGCTGGGTAAAGATAGGCGTCCTCTTCAGCAATCTCAATAGGTCCTGTGCGAGTCTCATCCACAATCTTCAGGCCACCCCGACGTAATTGTCCGACCATCTAGCAGGAGATCTGCCTCGAGAACATCTCGCTCCTTACGGGTACCCGATGTGATATCTAAATAAAGAAAATTTTGGTCTTTATTATTATTAATTTTCGAATGTAACTCACATATTATGTTAAAAATTACCTATAGTAAATATTACGTTACTGTATCGTTTCCATCTTTACATTGTATTATTTATTCGTAATATTGAATGCGATAGTAAATTAACGACACACGAACAAAAAGACGAATTGTTGAGTTGCAACAAAAAATTATTTACACCCAAATGCCGTGAAGTAGCGAAAACTAGTTCGCACAAAGAAACTTATACAAAATCGTCATGTTTAGCAAATCCGCGAATAAAATGCACGCAAATTCCGAAACTGGTAATTCTAGTTTTATTTTATTACTACAAAGCTTGTTTGAACACGCGCCTTATAATTTTAAATTTTGTTTAGGGATCCTTTTTCTATATGAAATAACTTTGGTGCTTATAAAGATATTGGGAACACTACAACACTAACTGCAGACGGAATATTTAATGAAAAATTAGATTACGATTAGGTTAATACAATAGACTAGGCAGAAAGCGTCTTTGAGAGAGAAGTTTACAAAAAAACATTCTTACACTGGTGTAACAGTACCTATGTACCGCTTTTTTTTTTAAATGGAATGGCACTAGAACACTTTGTGCCTACGTGAAAGTAAAAGGTTAGGAAACAGATGGGAGGAAAACTAAAAAGGAAACTTGATCAGGAGAACTAAGTTTGGAAGAAATTATATATAGCTATATACAAGAAATATTATAATTTAAAATACTCGTATATCCATAAATTACACGAAATAAATACATGGACTCAATTTTTGTACCATTATTAATAATAAATAAATGTAATAAATTATAATAGAGAATAGAATACCTACTCAGGGAGGCATGAGACACGGATAGGTAAAGGAACATGTAAAGATAGGAGTTGTTGGAGGAAGAAGGTATTTTTTTTAAGAAAAATAGTGATAGATATAATATTAATACGAGGAATAAAAATGAACTAGGTGGTGTTCTTGATAGTTGTATTCACTATGTTACACATTCATTTAAAGGATAATGTATTACGCTTCTATAATAAGACTCCGGTTGATATTCAAAATTTGACATTTACGAGGTTTGAAACTATAATGAAACAAAACTTTATACTAATATTATACAGCTTCTGCGTACTTGAATGACAAAAATCCTTGATAATGACACCTTTAGCTCTTGCAGGTTATTTCGATCTATGACATTTGAAATAAATATTGTACGGTTACCATGTCGGACTGCCGCGCGAAGGTCCCAGGTTCGATTCCCGGGCCGGGAGAAATATTTGTATGGCCTACATTTATTTCTCTCGTGAGTTTGGGTGTAATTTGTGGTTGTCTATGCGTGTGTCCATAGCACCCGCGACACAGGGTGGTGATTTCAAAACTAATTTAATTATCTATGAAAAAAGACACGAGTTTGAGTCTGCAAAATGAATACGTAAACGTATAGACTACAAATACGAAATTAATATAACTTTTAACGCAGATCTTGTTTAATTTTTAATAGAGAATTATCTCATATGTATATGCGCGGGAAAATAGCACCAATTGCCTTTGCCTCCACCACGAGTTTACTTTGACAGTTGTCGCTAGCGACTGCTTAAATTATTTCGTAATTTTGTATGGCAAATTATAGAGCGCGCCTAGCGGTCACGAATGAAACAACATTTTATACACAAATATTTTATGCAGTCGCTAGCGATAACTGCCATTGTAATCTCATGGTAGAGGCACTGACCTCAAACTAGCGAATTCCCAGTAACTATGAATACCAAAACTACGGAATTCATTCCTGGGCACTACCCAGAACACCCAGCCTAGAAAATATTTAAAAAAGTTCTTTTCCCAAATTAGTTACACTGGGAACCGAGCCCCCGACCTCCTCATTCAGCGCACATAGTACAAACGGTTGGGTCACCACGACAGTCAAATATCTAATATCATGGATTACATACATAGGTATTTATTATTTCACACGTGAAACCAAATATTATCGTAACTCAAAAGTGGTGTATAATTGAGAAGACACGGTTTGAAAATTAAAAAAATAGTGAATGGATCCTAGAAAATTGTAATCTCGTTTAGAATAGCTAAATATTATGTATAAATAAAATAATCCTATTATTCGCAATAACATCTATTCAGTAATTTTTTTGAAGTTAGCTATACCAAAATCTTGTTTCCTTTATTCCACCATTATTGAGTTATGACATTATTTGATTTCTTGTGCGATATATAGACGTATTAAGATCGACGGTACACTTTTTGACAGAAAGAGCTTGATATATCAAAAATATTGCGTCTGAATGTTCGTAGATATAACCCACCTGGCTTTAGCTTCACTTACAAAAATATCAATTATTATTACCAGCGAAAGTGCAACAAACAAAAATTGCAACATCAAACGATATTCAAATTTCAAACCCTTACGGCACGTAACAGCAGATGTTCCACTTTTCACCTCGCGTGCATTGGCGATGTTGTTTATTGAATCTTTTGTGGCCATTTAAAAAATAAAACTTCCCTTGACAATGCGCCATGCAAATTAGAAGGGCTCGCGAATTCCAAACGACGTAACATCTCCGTTTAGGTTTGCAAAAAACAACTCTACATTCAGAACATTCGTTTAATATTTCAATGGAAAACTTTTTTGTTGCAAATTTTTTTACAGCTTTGTCAGGCAATGGATTCTAAACGTTTTATAGTAGCGTATAAAGTTTACTTTGATTTTAAGGCGTGATTAGGAAACAAAAATTTGCATAAGCATCAAATACCTTTCCTGATCCGTTGCATGCATTTTGACTGACAGTTTTGGTGGAATAAAGGTTTTATTATTTAATTTGATATAAGGCCATCTGCGTAGTAAAATTTCTTTGGCAATGTCTAGTACATAGTTTTATATACAGTTTATAATGTTGTTCTCCTAGGTAAATTCTTATAAAATTTAGCTCAATACCGATTTGGTTTAACATAAACTAAATTTATTTTTAATGCCTCTATCTCTATCATTATCAAAATGCACGGGTGAGAGCGAGGGAGAAGGTAGTGGTTTCGCTGCATTAGGACGGTATTAGCATTCGCCTGTCCTTTGCAATAGTTTTCATATAAAAATTATAATTAAAATTGTGCATTAGTTTACGGGCATGAACTAATTTGACAGTTCGAAATTACAATTAAATCTTTTACCATTTTTTTACTGGCAATAAAATAAAATTAAATTAAATAGGACTTTATTCAGCAAACACACCCACACATATACATAGAACATCACACCATATTATGTACTAATAAATTATGAGCTATGAGTGATGAAAAGGACGAAGCCTCAGTACAGCAGCAATAAAAGACTCAAAAAAAATCGAAGATGGCTAAAATTAGGTTTATTTTGCGTCTGCTAAAATCATGGAAAATGTTTTTGTAAAGTAAATGAAGTAACAATGTTAGATATTATTATCATCAGCAGCAACATCAACCTTTTAAACGTCCAAACGTTATTTACCCCAGTGCCGTTTGGGCCATAGCCCGCCACCCTGGCCCAGTGTGGCTTTTTTATAATATCAAGTGACTACACGCTTTGCAGCTACACGCCTGTTCATAACAGTTGCAGTGGCACTCAGAGCTTTAAATCGCAAAGATGTTAGAGGCACTGCGACACTCTGAGACCTAAGTTAACAAGTCCATGTGCTTGTAATTTCACCAGCATCTTCACCCTTCAAAACCGAAACAAAGTAATGCTGATATTACTTGTTGGCGGCATAAATAAGTAACGTAGCAGTATTTCCCTGGACGAGGAGCTTTACTCCTTCTCAGTACCTAGTCATCTGTCGCTGACAGTATGAACAAGAGGCGGGTTTCAACGGTGAGTGCGCAAGATCAGACAAATCATATAGAGTTTATTGAAAAAAAATCACAATTAGTTATGCTACTAGAATATCAATTCCAATTCAAATTCAAATTCATTTACGCATATCAGACAACATAGTCCATAAATAAACTAATACATAGAACTACATCACATTACTAATTATATTATATTTATTATGTTTGTAGTTACATTCATGTAATTTTAAATAAAGTCCAAGTATATAAAATTAATTCAATTAATCAAAATTAAAAATTAAATTACAAGTAACAACATTCATGGTACATAATAGTTGCACCTTTTGTTTAAGTGTACCATACAGTGGTTTGCGTAAGTGCAATTAGGCCTGCCAGCTATCAATAGCAATATTAGCTATCAATAATGGACTCAAAAATCATAAAAGGCGTCAAAACAAGTATAGTTAATAATAACGCACACACTCAACATAGCCCCGCACTAGGGAAAACCCTGTGTCACGGGTGCCATGGACACACGCATAGACAACCACAAATTACACCTAAACTTACGAGATAAATAAATGTAGCTCATACAAATATTTCTCCCGGCCCGAGAATCGAACCTGGGACCTCTGCGTGGCAGTGTTAACCGTTCGGCCACGGAGGAAGTAAAATATAAATACACCTTGTTCATAAAGATTTGTAACGACGTTGTGGTTCGTTACAGGTGGTAAAGTATCCAAATGGAATACCATAAAATCACACGTCGAAATACAGAATATATGACGTCAAAATATCTGAAAACTGGAGTTGCTTTGAATTCACAAATCTGTGTGTAACTCATTTGCAAGTCTGGCTATCAAATATATAGACGTTGGAAAAGTATACCACAGTACATGTGTACTGCTGTTTAGATGCACATCTGTAGCTACATTAGAGGGGAATACTTCCGGTGCATAAATAACAATAACTAAAGACAGGGGTATGCAAAATAGATGCAATGTGCAGGGATTTAAACGCATGTTGTACAATACGACCAGTACGATTTTGTACGTGAATTGTTACGATTCGTGCTGGAATTTTGCTTTCATTGTAATATGACAGTTACCTATATATAGTAAAATTACAAACAATACACAAAACAAATGTTATTGTTTGCTTTTGTAGTTTAGGAAATTAAATGAAATGAAGTTTTGAGCTTAGAATTTCGCTTTGTTTTGATAGCAATGGATATCAAAAAAATAAATCATCAATAACGTATTCGTGTTTTTAATGATACAAAGTGAGGGAACGAAGAAGTCATGCTCCTTGTGGTAAGCGTTTACGCCTATCCATAACAGTTGCAGTACACTCAGGCACTGTCAGGCTCGTCACCCTGAGACGTAAGGTTGATAAGTCCCATGTGCCTTGTACTTTTACCAGCACCCTGCAAAACCGGAACGCATTCAACGCTCTCATTACTGCTAGGCGGCAGATGTAGGTGGCAATACGTCTCTGGACAAATTCTTTCACAAGGATCTCTACTGCCATTAAAAGCTTTTATTTAGGTGAATTCCACATAATACCAAAATTAATTACCATTTAACACAGAAATAATTTAAAATTAACACGAAACGCCATTGCAGAAAAATTTGCACAAAACCTGTTTCTGCCATTTTTCAACCATGGAATTCGCAAACCGGTTTCAACCCTTGGCACTTAAAAACTTTTAATGCAAATACAAAGCACGCCTGCACTGGCGAGTGGGCAGTAGGATCTCGGACAAAGGGGGCTACTAGCCGATTACTGCCGGACAATGACCAGGGGACGGACTAGGGTCATATTTAGGTAAAAAGGTGAAGGGTCAGTTAGGGTTATTGGTAAATAGCGCAATGTCAGGGGAGTGACGCCATAGACGCAGTTTTGGAAACATGTCGCCGTTGATGGGTAAAATTTATGTGTTTTGGGTTTGTTTTTGGAAATTTTACGGTCTTGCGGTCGACGATTTGGGCTTGATTTATGTGCTAGACGACTATTGTAAATAATTGAAGTAGAAAACTTCTCCTTTCAAATGCACGTTTTAATATATATTGCACATGAAACAAAATATAGGTTATAACTCAAAAGTGCGCAATTTGAGAAAACACGATTTGACACCTCAAAAAAAAAACTAAAAAAAACCCAATAAATTTATATTCTCGATTATAAATGGATAACTAAATATTATGTATACATAGGTAGAGAACAGTTCGCACCCTTGGTGAATTAAGGCTACATCTGCAAAAACTTTGAGTAACAAAAATGAAGGTTGACAAATTATCTACACGCCAACCTTTTATCATAGTATAATTTCAAACGCACCCCGCCAAGCGCCACCACTTCTACAGAGAAAAGATTCTAGGCTCTTGCATGGCAATACGAATCTTTTCGTAGCAGTAGAGCTCCTTGTGGAAGTACTGCCACCTTACCTATTTCTGCTTCCAAGCAGTAGTGTGAGCATTACTGCGTTCCGGTTTGGAAGGGTACGATCCTGGTGTAATTACAAGCACGTGGGACTTGTCTACTTATGTCTCAAGAAGTCGGGCGCAGTGGCAGTGCCCCTCAGATCTTTGTGATTTAAAGCTCCGAGTGGTACTACAACTGTTATGTACAGGCGTGTCGCTTACCATCATACGCACGACTTGTTCGTCTCGTTACTTAGTTAATTATCAAAAGTGGAGAAAATCACTTTAAAAATGTCATTGTCGATGACAATAAACCAAACCTACTACAACACCATTTTATTGTACAGTCACGGATAAAAGTCAACACCACAAGGACTCTTGACTATAACGACTAGATCAGATCGCGAGCGATAGTTATCGCTCGAAATAAAGCACTCCACTGTCATAAATGGAAAGGAAAAAAAATAAAATATACTCGTCACAAAGGTACTGAGTGTGAAATTGGTGATGTTATCGTTTATCTTTTGTTTATTTGTGATTTAATATAGAGCTATTGTATGCAGTGTGAAGTGCAACGTTTCTTCATTTTTTTTAAATCTAAAGCAAGCATTTTTCTGTGAATTGAGTTCAATACATGCCTACATCTTGTTAAACAGTGCAACCCTGTATCTTTATAATTACCCAAGGAAAAATCTTAGCACTGTTTCTACTTGTTATAACGAATTTTCTGCATTGAATCACCATTATTTATTATGCGATGGAATACCTTTTTTAACCGACTTTAAAAAAAGGAGAAAGGTCTCAATTGGACTGTATTTTTTTTTGTGAACCGATTTTCATAATTGTTTTTTGTTCAAAGAGGGTACCTCAGTAGTGATCTCTTTTAAATTTGAAGAAAATATTCTACCTCTAAGCGTTGCAAACTAGAGGATAAATGGAGGACGGTTTTTTAGTACTCTGTACTGAGATTATTTTATAGAATAATAATTTTCTGCAATTAGCATTGTGGACGCTAAATGAAGAGGTTCCGGGTTCTATTTTCTGTGGGATTAATATAAGAAAGAACTTTTATAAAATCGTTAAAAAAAGTTTCTCGTTTCGTAGTGTTCTGGATAGTGCCCCGTATTTCTTTACTTTGTCAATAGGTAAGGGTACGCTTGTTTAGCACGTAGTTATAACATATATAAATGTGTATTATTTTAAGTCACGTGTACAAAAGTAAGTAATGAATTTTTTAACTGCGTATAGAAGAACTGATTACAAGCTAAAATTCAACTTTAACACCAAAATAACGAACCATCGCGAACCGCAGTAGTCGAGGGTTAACTCTTTTATAAAGTGCAACAAAAAAATCAATGCACAGAATACGTGTAACCCTTTCATTCTTCATAAAAAAACCAATTTTATATGCGTACCCGGTGTCTCATTTCAATAAAGTGTAATAAAAAAAAAAGATAAAACTTTTTTACCCACGAATCTTTGGGGTCACATTTTTTATATCAGTTGAATCCTTAATTTGCAACAAGGTGCAGGGATGCATCGAGATTTAAATGAGTTGTGTAGTAAAAAAACGTTAAAGGGTTGCCCTAAATGTATTCTTAGCATTTTTTCCCATCGATTGCGACAATGGATGATAGTGATGTTTGACAGTGACGTGTCGATTCTTTATTTATGGTTGTTGACTTTCGCTTTTACTTTCCCATGGTTCCTTGTGTCTGATTTGATAGATATTTTTGACCTGTTTACGAAATCGATTTCTTAGGTTTTCGCGATTGATACCCAACTACTATTTGGGCTCTAAATCGCGTATTTGTTGTTTTTTAACTTATCGTTACGTTACGTTACGTGACTCATAGTCAGTGTTCTTCTTCTTCTTATTATTATAGACTGTATTATCCCGGTTCAGAATTAACCTCATTATAAATACAAGTAGCCGCCATGTTGAACTGTGCATGGGATATCTTTGCCATCGTGGTGAAAGAATTTTCCAATCGGCGGAAGGTACTCCCCGATTGTTGTCTATGGTGCGCCAGACGTACGTCTTCTTATCATGTCATTGCCTTTTTTATTTTAGGATTATATTGACTTTGGATATAACCTATGTTGCTATCTTGGCTGCGTTATCCGCGACCGCGTAGATAATTTCCCTCGTGCAGTAAGTGCTGCATGGACTGTGTTGAGGCATCACAGTCACATAGGGTTAGACTAGCATCCCTGTACCCCCATTTACACATATTGTCTCTGCAATGACCAACCTGAGTGCGAAGTCGATTAAATGATTTCCACACGGGCCACCGCGGATCGTAACCTGGTGGTAGTTGCTTTTGAGGGATGATGCAACCAGGCGGTGGCGGGTTTTTCTGTTTCCAAAGTCCGCCATCTAGTGACAGTTGTATGGTTACTGGTAGCCGTACTGATGCACTAGAAATGTATACGTCAGACATACGAGGAATATGATTCAAACGTAATTAAGGCTCTTTCGCGCACCACTATTTAAAAAAAATTTGAAAGTGGAATTCGCCAAGGGATAGGTACGTAAAAACTTGAAAATTAAAATGTTTGTGGGAGCTACAAGCTTTGAAAATGCCTCGTCACTACTACTTATACCCAAGAAAATACACAGGAAATAAGTAAACATCGTATGATCGAGTGCCTGGAGAAAGCTTCGTTGATATTTCTACTTAATGCAGCTATATCAACGTGCGGTGTACGGTTCTCAGGCCTGATGATAAATATGTACTTACATTGTATATATTTTGTAGTCGTAATGTAAGAGCTTTACCAATACTTAATAATCCATCTCAGTTCAAAATTATATAACGAAAAAGTGAGTAGCCTACTAAGATGAACGGACGCGCAAAATTAAATGTGGTTTGCGTGATCGATTGACATAGAGATTCTTATTTTTTTGAGAAAACTTACGAATCAACACACATATACACATACATACGCACACACGCTGACATATATACAACAACTCTGCTGCGCAACTCTACACAAACATAAATACTTATATACTTACGTCTGTTCCTTTTGACATGACACATGCAGGCTCATTTTTTATACTTTGTTTTGTTTTTCAACAAGTACCTATGTGTTTGTCCTGCGTAACTAAACAGTGCCTCCTAATACACAGCCTCTTGTGTAGTTTTGGTGCCAGAGTCTCTTAAATATGTTACGCCTTTCCGTTTGTCTGTTTTATTACATAACTACATTTTTAATCTTTTGCTTGCTCTGTGCTATTTATAATTGAAGGTATTTTTTATAAATATTGTTATTAATAAAGCATTCCTAGTCTTTTTTTAATATAATATTGATTTACAAATTCATCACAGGGCTTTTAGAGTTATGTGTACCTACACTTGTACCTACATCCTTAGTAATTACGTTCGGTAACGTTGAATAGGATGTTAACATGCAACACTGATTTGCATGTTAGACCTACTTACGACGTCAATAAAGAGGATTGTAAAAGGGTTATGTTTAAATATTGTATGGATTACTGCTTTAATCAAGATACTCCTTAGAACTGCAATTATTGAAATTAATTCATGATTTATTGTACGTGATAGGCAGGTAGGTAGGCAACCGTGCTTCTACCGCGGGCGGGCAATTTCAGAGCCCTGTCCTGTACAGGATTTCCCTTTGCGACGTGTGCCTTCAAACAGGAAAATGTAACCCCCTTTGCTAACGCACGCCGCCCTCACCTCCCTGCTTAGTTGACGAATCAATTATAAGGCAAAAGAGGCGAGCGATTTTACTACAAGAGAACATTGACTGTAATTGTTGATTTGAATTTTTTTTTGTAACACCAAATAACGGGACGAACAAGTTGTGCGCCTGGTGATAAGCGTCAAGTCTGTCCATAATAGTTGCAGCGTTACCCGGAGCTTTAAATCGCAAGTATCTGCACTGCTACTGTGCCCGTTATTCTGAGATATAAGTTGACAAGTCCCATGTGCCTGTAATTTCACCTTCACCCTTCAAAACCGGAACGCATTAATGCTCACAATACTGATTGGCAGCAGAAATAGGTAAGGTAGCAGTTCTTCCCTATAGATTCCCTATAGAACTCTTTCATAAGAACCTCTACTGCTAGTAAAATTGCCTATACCTACCATAACTATTTTTTTAAATTATATTTTTCTACACCAGGGGGCCTACCACAACCTCTTAAAACAATATTACTTTAAGCTTACATTGACTTGTCGTACCATGACGCGCTTAAAGTAAGCTTATTGTAATGTTAAAACTATGATGTTTTATTGGCAGCTTTGTGACTATTCATTCTCTCATGATTCTCTCAGTTCGTACTATGACGCGACTTTAACTTTCAAGTATGTCAAATTTAGCAATCTTAAAATAGTTACATGGATGCAATGGAAACAATATTATTTTCGAATTTATTGTGTAAATATTGATTTGTAATGATTAAAAGTTATGTTGAACTTATTTATTTACATATATCTCCTCAATATTTTGTAATTTTTTTTATTTAACGGTACATAGGAAATAATTTTTCGTTAATTAAAAATACGCGATCTTTATTGCGTAAAATTAAGACAGCGACATCTATATGCTCCTTGCCTAACTACTAGTTGACAAGTTGTCACAACGTGACAATCAAGACTTAGCTTGTTTTATTTATTTTTCTACATGAAAATGCGGAAAAATAATTGAAAACAACATAATTTTAATAGATTTCATTATTACATATTTTTCTTCTTTTGTAGTTTAAATTCTCTGAATGTAAATAATATTAAGTGCTTTAACATTATACTACGATACAAACATAAAAAAAAGAGATGGCATTATACAGTTCATATAGCGTTATTTTTTTCCTATTTTTAGTAAGGAATATACAATATTGGGAAATCATTAGTTCCTTCCTTATAGGACGGAAAAAATAAAAGAAAGGAGCTGCCCTAACTACGGTATGAACGTACATACCTAATCAAAAATTGAACGAACAAATGGCGGATTTCTATAGTGTCGTACCATAATCTATCGATAAGTCATTATCGACATGCAAACATTTCATTAAAGTAGATCAATTTTCATTTGGGAATATTCTATGTTATTATAAGAATATCCGGGAGTGTCACATGAAATTTTAAATTTATTGTATTGTATTTACAAATACTCAAATATTACGAAAAGTGAATTTGAAAAATAATATTTGTAATTTGAGAGTATATAAAAAAGAGAAAACTTTGAAATATAAATACATTTCCAACCTCAAGATTCTTATTTTCATAGAGACATTTTTAATCATATTCCAAATAGTGTAAGCTTTTTTGTATTTATGCATTGGTATAGAATTAATATCAGTGACTGATTTAATTTAAATAAATTCCCTTTGACAACCGTATCATGTATCTCATGTACTGCGAAGTGGACACAGTCGGCATTTAAGATGACGTTACGTATTTTCGATTCCCGTGTTTGACACAGACCAATGTAATGATATCTCTTTTGGCTTAAGACGGCACGCAATAGTTAAACAAAGATAATAACATGTTTATGTTTTTGACGTCGAAATCCATCATATACATATAACGTCTGATTTATATATGTGAACATAACATTTTTAGTTTCCATAGTCTAAGGTTCCTTCAGTCACTTACTTAGTTGACAGGTTTGTCATGGTACGAATATGAGTAATGTTCTAATAAGCTTACTATAAGCTTACATTGAAATAAGATTATTTATTGAAATGTTATGGTAGGCCCTCTGTACTATAAACTGTCATTTGTAATTTCATAAACCATATCATAACGGCGCTCTTTGTCTTTTTGTCAATGGTACTCGCTACTGAGCTGAAAAATTTCATTAAAGTTCTGTACACAGAACTATAATGAATATTATAGTAATGAGTACTGTACATAGAATAAGTAAGTAGTTTCAAAAAAAGAACTACGTCATTGACTCTACTCAAACGCAATACTGCCTCCCGATGCCTAGGTCAATGTCCTGATGGGTTAAATTGGCCTAAAAGTCTTGCAACTGGGCTATAAGTCTTTATTAAGCAAAAAAAGATTGGTTAAAATATATGCGGTACTTGGTCAGTTCTGTTCTTTGGTTTTTGTTTTGTAGCGTTTGTTTGGTTTTCCTTTAAATATATGAAGAGGCTGTACGGTGGAACCTTTGCCTACCTTAATAAATGGTTAAAATTTATTAAAATAAAATTGCGTTTATTGTCATGGGTTGTTAACAAAATATACAATAATTATTTGTTCTGTTCATAATTTTGTTAACTCGTAGAAAAAGTATTGTACGTAATCATTACATAATTAGGTCTTAAAACCTCGTACCTGTTACTTAGGCCACGAGGCATTAAAGGGCGAGCTGTAGTTTCTGGACACGTTTATGTTTACATGTATTACTAATTATTTTAGCAGCGAAATTAAATTATTATTTAACTATTATTTGGCTTAGCATGCCACTGGACATTTCAGCCAAATGGGTGTGTTAGAGGAATAAGTTTAATCATAATGGCAGAGCGCTTATGACTTAAACCGGCGGCCTAAGCACGCGTCACAGAACCACCCAGCTTAGACGACCAAACAGCGGGGAGAGCTATGTACCTCCATCGCATGATATATAGTGCCCCTTAAACTTAAATGGATTACCTTTGATATATTACGTGGATTCGCAATTCAATCTCGGATAGTCGATCTCTCGCAAGTGATTGCTTTTTAAGCGAACCTCGTCTATGTAATTATACTTACAAGCTCCGTGCTCGCTAGTTGAATATGTAATGTGTAACATGTGGTTGTTTTACCTTTAACATGGTTCATACAAGCGAGTATGTATATATATATTTATAAAAGACTTTTTTGTTTTTTTACGTCGTGTCTTTTCAAAATAGTATTTGAATGTATGAATTGTAAGTAGTATTTGATACTTTACATTTATATATTATAATAGCCAAAGTGGTATAGTGTGAAGTGAAGGAAGTCCTTTAAATATTGTAGATTATGACATTTTGCTTCATGGACACATAATTATGTTTTCAAAAGTAAGTAATATTTCATTCAAAATTTTTTTTAAGTAGCTTGCCTTATCTGGGTATCGAACCAAATGTGAAAGTCTTTATATTTATGATGCCGATCGTATGGATCAATTATTAGGGTTCATTCCTTATTACAATTCAAAATATTTAAGAAAATAATATTTATTCAATCGAAATACGTACTTATCCATGTCATCAAAATCCCGTTGACATTTTGCTGAAAATTTATTAAATTCTCTATGGTAGAATAGTTGGGAAGGAGAACTCACAAAGTCTTGAAACTCATTTTCAACTGCTTCGCAGGGCTAAATCGTTTTTCTTCTAGATAATTATCTAAATTGTAGAAAAAATGGTAGTCCAAGTCCAAATGAGTATGGACGTTGGCGAAAATATGAAATCCGTTATTCCTGGAGAGTTTAATATATCATTTAAAAGTAGTTTGTGATATTATAAATCCTATACTTAATCATCATCATCAGCCCATTTATACGTCCCACTACGGGGCACGGGTCTCCTCTCAGGCGAAGCTTTAGAATAAAATAGATTAGAATAGAATACACATTTATTGCAACGCCACAACTCATAGATACACAAAAAAAAAACAAAAATTGATAACACAGACAAACAAAACAAAAAAAAAATTTAAACAAAATAAAGAATACAATAAAAAAAACAACGTAAAATGAGAGAAATCAGACAAAAAGCAAAAAACAAAATATAACGACTACAAATTTTGTACTGTCGTATGTGTGATTGTGGCGCACGCAAAAGGACTTCATTCGGCATAAACCACAGCCATAATTGACTGTGGTGCTTGTTTTCAATGAGCCCTGAGCCGAGATGAATGATGGACGATAGACGTGAAATAAAATAACTTAAAATAAACTTCTTAAATATTTGTGTTTGTATTCATTTGTGTATTGTTTGTGTATTTAGGCAGCAGTCCGTCACGCTGGCCCATTGCGGGTTGGGGATTTCACACGTTTTCCGGGGGTTGTTAACCGTCTTCAATGTTGGTTTCATCACAATGTTTTCTTTCACCGAAAAGCTCATGGTAAATTTCTAATATAATTTAGCACCTAAATTTTGAGAAACTCAGGGTCGAACCCACGTCTTCTGCGTGAGAAGCAGTAGGTTAAACCATTAGGCTTTGTGTGCGAATAAAATAGATTATATTCAGAATTTGCGACGTTCTAATTTCGAAGTCGATAACAACAGCTAAAAATGTAGGGTGTAAACGCCTATTGCGAGACTTCCTCATATTTCTATTTTCTACAGTATTTCTCTGAAACAGGTGAGGTGTGGGTGAAATCCCGCAAGTCGTTGCCGAGAGACGGCCACAATAGAAGAGTACGCGCCACACGTCCTTTTCATCACTTGCCGAAGAGCGAAGGGCATGCGTGTGAAGAGTAGGAAATTTAGATTGGATGCGGCATTCGTCATTAAAATCTCATTCATAAAAATCGACCAAAGTTACAGTCATTCGCATGACTATCATTTGGGTGTTTAATTAAAAATTATCTGGTTCGTTCCGTGGCTTAGTTGGTACAGGGTTTGGCACGGTAGAAGACGACGGTTCCATACCGGCCGGATCGAAGGAATTTTTGCTGAGTGTTCGATCGTAGTATTAATAATTATAACAAACTAATGGAGTAAATTCACATAAAAAATAATTCAATATCAATTCAATAAAAATTGTCTGTTTTTAAATAAGTCTAATTGTATGGTCTTTCTGTACAATTACACGACGTCCAGGAGGAGTTTCTCTCGTCAGAGGTTTAATCAACTAATACGTCTGCCTTTTGTCGTCTTTTGTACAAAAGAAAGTCTGTCTAATAATCTAATTTTGAATTCCTGTCAGTCTAGTGAGTCTGTCTTTGGGGCAAGTCAGTCTACTGGCCGGTCATCCACGGAGGCTGAACGCGATCCTGGTAGAGTTAATAACTAACCAACCTAACCTTGTAGGAATAGATTACTAACATCATCAACAATAACTTTTGTGCCGTGACTTTTGACAAAACATGATAAATATCAAAAATAAACTTTCAAGCTTATTTTGTACTATCCTGTCACATTTTAGATCTGTATCTATCGTAGTAGTAAGTTCCAAGTGCAAGTATCCTCTCCGACGACTCCCGCGTTTTGCACAGAGTTATCGCCATGTAGAGTGATCTACTTAAATATTCATATTTTTGTATGAAAGTAAAATCTAACGAATTATTAAAGGTCATGGAACAAAAGTAGTTGTTTATGATGCTAGTAATAGTAATACAGCCCTGCGAGGTTGTTAGTATTTTGCAAATAACCCAGTATATTATTAACTGCAAACGAGGGTGCACGTAGTAGTTAAAAATAGTGTACCGTATCAATCGACATGCATTTAGGATTTTCAAGTATTAATAGTTTAGTAAATCTTGTTTACCACCTCCATTTCACAAATGTAGAGCAGTCCTATCTTCAAACGTCTTCGACGCCTCATGGGGGGCGAAGGGGAGCGCACGGGGGCGCGTGGACAGGCATTCGAAATGAAGAGTGCTTCACAACTTCGTCTGTCTGTCCTCTGTTGTCACTTAGTATGGAAGGGGATTCTTTTGTACAAAGATGTGAGTTATGGTATACAAATCAGAGGAACCATTATTACGAGGCCTGAATCTTAAGAATAGCTTTCAAAGCGTTGTTTTATTGAGACTGAATACTTACCCACCTCTCTAAGGCCCCTGTCAGATAACCACATTAATTTATGTATTTCAATTGTCGCACAAATTTATTTTGGATGGCGTTACAATATACGCAATGCTGTTTATAGGTAGGTACTTACATATTTAGTATATTCAAAGATACACTTTAGTTTTACTTTCACTCAGTTGCCTGAAGCAGTGGTTCTCAATCTTTTCCAGTTTCGAAACCCGTGGCCATTAAGTAAAAACCACGGACACTCTTAGAAAACCCGGGATTCCGACGAGCCCAGGAAATTCTGATCTTAAGCGTTTAACCCGTCACGCCTAGGAAGAGTCTAGGAAGTTTCTAGGAAGACACGCGGTGTCGCCAGCAATTTTGTTACAATATCGGCCTAGAGCAACACGGTGTATCTACTACGCGGCTGTGTTTTCACACACAATTTTTAAAAAGTTTAAAGAAAAAAACAAAATATGAAAAAAAAATATTGAAAATGAAATTGTTTTTTCGGATCTAAATCGCGTATATTTATTACTAACGTTTCGGGCCTTTTTTCAGGTCTAATGGTCACGGCTAAATCACGCTGTTTGAAAAAACAAATAAATACGCGATTTCAATCCGAAAAAATAGTTTTCTTTCCTAAGTGTAACAATCGCGAAAACCTAAAAAATTATACTTTTTTTACCAAAGTCGTTAGAGACACCGTGTGTCTCCAGGACTCGTGACGGATTAAAGTACCTGTAAATGTAGAGTCCATTTCCAAACTTCCATATCCTCTATCCGTAAGGGTAGTGTAGTCCTCATATCTCGACCGAGCTGACTGCTAATGGCGACCAGCGTTTATATTGAAATGCTCCACCGAATTGTCGTAGCATGCCTATAGCGAACTACGGGGGCGACGCACTCCGTCTGGCATGTTGGTATTTTAATATGTGCTCTCCAATTTTTCGTTTCTTTCTTGTTTGATTGAGAATCTTTGGGGTCTTGTAGTGAGCTTATTCAATAACAAAATATATCGGATTTTGAAATATAGGTGTGGCCGAGAGTTATAGAAGGTACGCTCGGTCCACGTGAATTTATTGTAGAAGTATAACAGGGAAAAGATGAAGGAAGAAAGGAAGGACAGGTAAAGTAAAGGCTGTAACAAAAACAGGTAGGTACAAAAACAGGTACAATAATATACAAACACTCCCTACAGATTAGAACTTGTAGCTCATTATTAAATGATTAGTGAACTTACCTCAAAGGGCCTGTATTCGTGTTATTGCTGCTTACAAGCAGTTAGGTTTACACGATAAGAGGATACGGTCTTTCCTCTCCGAGAATTTTGATTGGAGTGGCGATGGCACGAAACAAAGTAAGAATGACGAGATTAAGAATTAGAGAACGATTCAAAATTTCAAAAGTAAGTGGCCAGGAGCCTGAGAAAAGGGTGATAAAAAGGTGGGATGACGAAAGAGGTCGCATAGGTAAGTGTTAACAAAGTATTATAAAAACAAAAATCTATTCTTGAAGCAAGTTTTCTGATTCTTTCAATAAAATTTATCAGAATTTAAGATTAGGAAGATTTACATTACCGAATTCAGAGAATAAAATAGGTACGTGCACTGTAAGTGCCTCTGTACTAGACTATTATTCCATCTTACAAATTACCGTACTTCAACTTTTAATTAAACCAAAACTGCAAACATGGACACGAAACAGATAAACAGAGCGAAAAGTTATTTACAATTCAGGTACTAACAGACAATTCGTGGTGCGTCGCCATAGCAACAACGGTAAGAAACAAGATGGCCGACGACGTCTGCTGCGGTTTCCAACTTCGCCTCTAGTTCCAAATTGTTTGGGTATTTTAGAGCGGTGTATGTACGAACGTGCATAATTACATTATGTACGGCGAACTATGTACGGCCCCACTAATTACGCTACTGCTGGCATAGAAAGCGGATTAAGTTGGTTGATTTTGGTGCAAAATTGCCGATACTGACTTATGCTTCTTATTGGAGTACCTATTAGTTTTCTACGAAAGATTATTGTAATGAACAATAATTTGTTTTAATCGTGCTTTGACATTAGCATAAAGGTGTCTATGTCATCGCCTTTGATGTTTTCCTGCTAATCATAGTAATTGATAGTTCATTAGACGTTTTTCAACGGCGTTAGTTCCCTTTCTTTCTAACAGGATGGAAAATTTATTTACGTAATACATTGACTTACAATTATATGGACGTCGGGTCCGCGCTAAAAAGTGTCCGCACTTGTAAGGCGCTAATATACAGAGCGCCAAACTCCGCTTTAGTCTTCATTTGTTCGACTGACAGCGCGATACTGCGATGACATTACAATTTAAATTTCGAATAGGTTGACTTGGGACATTTTTTTCGTGGTTTTTGTATTAGACCCGTCGTCCATTTATTTGTAAGTCAATGGCGTAATAGAAATAAGTTGCACGATTTGAATAAAGAGACCATAGGCAGTCAGTTCAAGTCATTTACCTATGGTCTGTCTTTTTTTTAAGACGGAGTAAAATGATATTTGCCAGTTTTCATATTATACCTGTTGTCGACAGTTTTATCGATAGATTGTGAAAAATGGTAAAGTAAAACGTCTGAATTGTGAATGTTACGACTTTCTAATAATTACTAATTGCGTTATTGCCTTCTTAATACATATTTTGACAGTGGGCTTACTAGCATCGAAATTAATTTTTATTTCACCATCATCGTCATCATCATTTCATCCAAAAGACGTTCACTGCGGAACATAGACCTCCCACAAAGAATGCCACAACTAGAGATGGGAAAAATTGCTTATTTTTTTAAGCGTTTAAACGTGATGCTTTTTCAAAAAAAGCGTACTTTTTTTGAACGCTTATTCACTTAAACGCATTTTAGTTTGAAGCTAACAAAATCGTTTAGAAAAGTTTAAGCGTATAGACTTTTATGTTAAAAAAGCTTGCAACGTTGTGTTGATAGCGAAACGCAAGAGTAGACCATTAGAGGTATTAAGATAAGTAAGTTTTTTTTTGTAAAAACCGAGTTATATTTTTATTATGACATAACATTATTATATTAACATTTTGTTCATTGGCGTTTAAAAGCGTTCAAAAACATAAGTTATTTAACTTTTGTAGTTGTTAACCGTTGAAATGGAAAAAAACTGCTTATTTTTTTAACGTTAAAACGTACGTTTAAAAAGCGTGCTTGTAAAAGCGCTTCACTTAAACGCTTAAAAAGTCGTATAGAAAAATCCATCTGCGAACGATGTGCCCTGCGCTTTGCCACTTAAGTTTAGCAAATTCTTAGGGCACTGTCGGTTACTCTGGTTCCCTTGCGAATATCCTCATTACTGATTCGATTTTGCAACGAAATTCCGATTATAGCCCTTTCCATTACCTTTTGAGTGACCTTGAGCCTTCTTAGCCTAGCCTACTTTGACAGACTATAGAACAATTATAATTACGCTGGCCATGGCATGTAACTTAA
>NW_020654972.1:3137271-3155656 GCF_003589595.1 Hyposmocoma kahamanoa | reverse complement strand
TATTTGCAATAAACAAATGTATTTTTTAGGAAATGAAACTATTTTTCCTGATTTAAATCGCGTATATTTGTTTTTTCAAACAAACCAACTTTTCGAGCCCTTTACAGATCCCATGGTCACGGTTGACTGAGATGGTACAGTCATCAACCAGTTATGTCTAATATTAATGCAAACCACCCTATTTTTTCACTATAGTTACAAAAGTTGTTGATTAAATACCTTATTTTTAATTTTACAGAGAAACATTTTAATTTAGGTTACATTGTTTTAAATTTTTTTTTTATTAAGTTAAATTTATTATTAATTAATAATGGAAATTATAATAAATTAAAACATCTTATGTCGAAACGTTGGTTTGTTTGAAAAAACAAATATACGTGATTTAAATCCGGGAAAATAGTTTAATTTCCTATGTGTAACAATTAGGGAAACCTAAGAACTCGATAAATGTATTTTTTGTTAATACCGTTTAAATAATTCAACATGTTATATAATCAACTACTTTTATAACGAATATATATGCCGCCAAATTACCAAAAAACTTTTCAACGAATTTCATTACATATACTAACCACATTTGGTAGAGACGTTTTTAATCAATATTTTTCAAATAAAATTTGTTTTCTGCTAACGCTCTCCGCGTGGACGGATTAGTTGAAGAGGATTTAATAAGAGTTCGTAACGTAAGTGTGCCGTGCTCATCTTAGCTCATCGGCTTTAACACCTCTCTCTCAGCGATCGGATAATTGAGGGCAACTTTAATAGTGTTTCAGTACTTGGTTGTTCACATTGTATTATAAACCTTTCGTTTATATGTTACGCTCGCGCACAACATACCATGTTATACAACAGACTATGATAACTGGTTTAATTTTTAATCAATACTATTACGAATTATTAGTTACTGCCAACTGTAATAAAATTGTACCATATAATGGATAGTATATAAACGAAATTGACAAAGCAGATGTCTATCTCTGTTCAGTGTGACATACAGAACCTTACAAAATATATAAATATTTACAAAAGCGATTTAACTACAATGACCCAAAATATTTGGAGTATATACTGCAATTTTGACGATTTTCAGGCAACGCTCTCTCACCTAGAGCTTGACTTAGATGCTTTTATACTAACTAAGTGTCGGCTTAACGTGGATAAACCGCTGCCTGTTTTAACTAATTATTCATCATTGGCAACAAAATATAATTTCAATGAAAATGACGATGTAGTGACTTCCGTAAAAAGTGATCTAAAGGCGAGAAGTGAAACTTGAACATGCATCTTGCATTCAGTTAAATGTTTTGATCATATTATTCTATGTATTTAACGCTCACCGCCAAATTCTAATGCGATAAAAATTTATTCATTCTCTTAGTACCTATTTAGAAACTGTCAGATCTCATCATAATATAATTATAACGGGAGATATTAATATATACCTCATTCCTAAACTTAATGAAGCGTCAAATGAAATTATCAATAGGGTTAATTATTTAAATATGCTGTCTACACACGGAATTCTGCCTGGTCACTCTCTTCCGACTAGAGATGGTAGCTGTTTGGATCACTTCATGATGAAATTTGATCAATATAAATTATGTTCTCATATCGCAGTGTTAAATACTGCCACTATTGATCATAATCCTGTATTTATGAAATAATCCAAACTGAAACAAAACAGATATTGTCATAAGACAAAAGAAAGCCGATGACCGAGTGGAGAGCGATATACTGTGGAGGGTTTTGTCCGAATTCGGAGTGGGGAGCCATTTGATACGCACACTGAAATCAATGTATGTGGAATCCAGTGCGTGTGTCAGAGTTGATGGCGCATTTTTAGGATTGGTTTTGCATCTCTAGAGGTGTCAGACAGGGATGCGTAGCGACACCTTGGCTCTTCAATGGTTTATGGACAACTGCATGAGGGAGCTACGTGAGAGTGATTATGGAGTGAAAATGGGCAAGTCCAGCATCAAATGCCTCGTATACGCCTGACGACCAAGTGATCCTTGCGCCGTCTGAGGGAGAGTTGCAAAAAATGCTGGATATTATGAATGAGTCGTTTAGAAAGAGAAGTATGAAGATTAATGCAGAAAAGACGAATGTGATGGTTTTTGAAAGAAATAAGAACGTGAAGGTATTTAAGATTAAAATACAAGGTAGGAATGTTGATCAAGTGACTGAGTTTGAATATCTGGGTAGTATGTTTACAAGAGATGGAAAGTTTGATGAGGACATTGAAAGAAGGGTACGAAAGGGAAACGGAGTAAATGGAGCCATAAATGGTCTAATGGGGAGCAACATTTTATGCAAAAAAGCACACATGTCCATACACAACGCTTTGCTGGTTTCCACACTGACGTTTGGTAGTGAGAGTTGGGTATGGCAGAAGAAGCATGTAAGTAGAATTAATGCAGTGGAAATGAGATCGTTGAGGAAAATTTGTGGAATAAAATAGAGTGATAGAGTGAAGAATATAATAATACGTGAAAGATGTGGCTTGAAAGACGATGTAATGACTAGAATAGAGAAATAAATGTTAAGGTGGTTTGGGCATGTAGAGCGGATGGATGTAAGAAGAATTACCAAACAGGTTTATGATGCGAATATGGATGGAAGGGCTTTAAAAGGACGTTCCAGAAGGACTTACATTGATCAGATCAGAGATGTCCTCAAAAAGGCTGGGATCCGAAGAATAAAAGAAGTTGTACGAAAACGGTAGCTGATGTATGTGAGGCTCGAGAGATGTGTTAGGATAGAGCAAAGTGGCGTTCCGTGGTCTCTGCCTACCCCTCCTATGGGCTAGTATGTATGTATGTACAGTGCGTGAGCGTGAGCGTGAGCTGATGTATGTATATATGTACGAAAGAAAGCATTGATTATGACAAAGCATTCACTAAACTTCTTGAAAAGAATCTTGCTACTTTGCTTTTTTGTGATGTTCCTAACACAGTTGCTGAACAATAGACAGGAAAACTGGCTGCAACACTGGAAGAAAGTAAATTGATAAGAAATGTACCAAGAAGTAAGCGTGTGATTAAGCCGTGGATCACTCCAGGTATTCTTTGCTGTATCAGAAACAGGAATAATATGCAAAGCGATTTACGATTCGATCGTCAAAATTAAATTTTATTATGAAAACTAACACGGGTATCACACATTATAATATAAAAGTAACGGGACTTACTCGCGTAGTATTTTAGTCGGAAGCAGTCCGACTAGTTTCGACCATAATCAATAGTCTTCTTTAGGGGTTGAGTGCAACGTTCGCGACCGCGTCACGTCTAGCACTGCGCGCTGCGGCTCTCTGCGCGCGCGCCGATAACGCAGTGGGGAACTCGGGAGACTGATACGTTGCGTCAGCGCGTGCTGGAACTCTTCTTCGCTACTGCTGTCCGTAGGATTGTTGTTGGGTACAGTCCAACACACAGAGCTCACCACGTCGTTACCACTAACATCTGCAGCTGCATACCGAGCGCCATGAAGACACGGCTTCCAGGTCGGTGGCAAGCTCTCAGGCTAAAAACTTTTAGGTTTTTTTTTTCTACCGAACACTTCAGGGATATGGCTAAGACACACGCAGTTCACAACTACACGACATAAATTAATCGGAAAAAAACAAAAAAAGGATCATAAAAAGTTGAATCCAAACCATTGACTTACAATTATATGGACGTCGGGTCCGCGCTAAAAAGTGTCCGCACTTGTTAGGCGCTAAAATCGTATACAGAGCGCCAAACTCCGCTTTAGTCTTCATTTGTTCGACTGACAGCGCGATACTGCGATGACATTACAATTTAAATTTCGAATAGGTTGACTTGGGACATTTTTTTCGTGGTGTTTGTATTAGACCCGTCGTCCATTTATTTGTAAGTCAATGATCCAAACTAATATTCTAAATATAAGGACTAATTCGTTGTCAGTGATCTTAATTTAAAGAACAGCATTAAATTATATAATTTATTCAAAAACGATAAAAAACAACTTGAAACTGCCAATGTATGTTTGTATAGTAAATGTAACCCATGTAATGCCTGTACTAATATTGTTTGCAATAAATAAATCTGCGTTTGCAATAAAGAAGGATGGCGACATCCAGTGTATTTTGTGACCTAGTGTTTTTGACGACTTGCATGAAAGAGTCAATACCTGTCATACCTATCAATACTTGTGATCCATTGTCAAAGCATAAAAAAAGCTAATTGAGTACAGCCTGTAAAAGCTGGGGTTATAAACTTGACATAGGTTATGTTTATAACATTGTCCTGTATTTCGCTTCAGATGTTTGTTCGTAGTAGCAAAAAACAACAAGTTTTCAGTTTGCTCCTAAAAATAATAAAGAACAGCAAGTTCTTTCTAAATCTGCCAAACTCTGCCACATTTAATACAACTTTAACTTGTTCTATCGCAATGAAAATGAATAAAAATTAAATCTACCCAAATGGCAGAAATCTGCCACAAATGGTCACACTGTTCTCAATCTTAAAGTGACATTCACATTGGCAAGAAGCCTCTTGTCAAAACTTTCCTTTGCTAACTTTCGTATTTAAATATTGTCTAAACGTTTTTGCCACATTGTGTTTTATTTTTTACTTTATGTCATTATTGTTTAATTGATTAGGTATTTTAAAGCTTTAGTGTTTTATGTACGTACTATAAAATAACCAATACTTTAGATAGGTATACTTCAATCATGCTTCAAATGAAACGTACGTACAAGAACGTTACATAATCTATGGTCGAACTGAATCAATTGCGTTGTGTTCTTGCATCTATTCTAAAATACATTGTTTAAACAAAAATATATTAATAACTGGGCATAAACTAAAACGTAAAATTATACTAGAAAATTACATGAACGGCATTTCGTTGATTTTGGGTCAGCTTTTAGCATTCTTTCATGGCGTTCCTTTAAATTAAAATACTATGTTACTTATTTTTAAGGAACTTTACTTTCGGAACCCTTTTGATCAACGCCTTAAAAATACAGACTGTTTTTATTTTTCACATTTGTTTGGTTCAGTTACCAGATGACTTTTTGACAACTTTTTAAGTCTTTGAATGAATTGAATGAATTACTTTTAAAAATATATTTTTTTTATAAAAAAATAAGTGCGCATTTGACTTCCATCTCACCTGATGAAAAGTGACGATGACGTCGACAATGGAGCATGCATACTTAAATAATACCTATTCACTCTCGCCTTAAAAAGGCTAAGTTATACCGTTCAGGGAACAAGTCTGCAGGCAGGGAATTCCACTTCATAGCCGTTCGCCATATAAATATGGAAGCGAAACGCTTCGTGCGAATCCTTGAAATATCCACAACATAGGGGTGGGATCGTAGCCTACATCTGGTTCCCCGATGATAGAAAGGGGAAGGCGGAATTAAATGGTGTAATTCCCTCGCACACTCTCCGTGATACATCTTATAGAATACCGATAAGCAGGCAACTTTATGGCGGTGTTCAAGACTCTGCAGCTTCACCTCTACTAATTTCGAGTCACATAGTAGCCTCTTGGCACGTTTTTCAACTGAATCCCAGGTGCCCAGTTGGTATATAGCTGAACCATCTCATAGGTGGCAGCAGTACTCCATACATGACTGGACTCGTGCTTGGTACAGTTGAAGCAACTGTTCCGGTGTAATAGATGGTATACGAGTAACGCCTTATCCTAGAAAAGATGCCAAGCTTCTTGGCTGCACTTTTGGCTATGGATTCTATGTAAATGCCGAAGTTCAAATCGTACGACGGGTCCATTCCAAGAAGCTGGAGACGGTCGGCTATCGGTATGGATATGTCACGAAATGTCAAAGTAATGTCAACGGGAGTTAATAAATTTGACAAGATTGGCATATCCCCAATCTGAAACTGCCTTAAGTGTCAAATTCATACGACTAGCCATGGACTCTCGACAAGACTGGATTTCTTCTCCACTGACCCTTGCATTGGTCAAGTACTTGTCTACAACTGTACTCTCATCAGCATATCTGAAGGTACCTGGAATTAATATATCATTGATTGCAGCAGAAAGAGAATTAGTACGGAACTCTAAGGGACCCCGGCATCTATCACCCGATGTTCCGAAGAGTAGCCTTCTAAGATCGCTCAAATTTTTTGAATTATTGAAAGAATTATTGAAAACAATTCTCAACAAGTCTCCATTGAGCAAAATATCCCGTGTATAATATTTAAAATACTTATACATAGCCATGTGACGCCCTGTATATATTGAAGAATCAAATGGTTTGAAAACTTATACAGAATGTTAGGCTTAGACTGCGAAGAAAGAACTTTGATATGGTAATAATAAAATGAAACACATATTTCCCTTAATTGTAACTTTTCCTTACAAAATGCCAATTCTTGACTATGTGACTTATTATTTCAAATTATAACAATTATCTGTTAAATCCTAACTACTCTATTTGTGATCCTAAAGAACTTCTTTAAAGGTCTGCTTTAAAAGGCAATTACGCATAAATAATATGAAAAATGTATAATCCCACACAATAAACTACTTTAACTTTGAAGCATAATAGAAATACTAGACTCCAGAATGCTTTGTGCAGTAAAAGTAAATAACTTTATGTAGTAAATAGTGGAATAACATTGTAGGTGAGAGCGCTCGTAAACTGGTTTAGTGGCGAACGTCGATCTGCACTATATGGACGTGGCATTTCAAGAAAATTGTGCACTAAAACAGAGAAACGCTAGAACGTTCTGCCAGATGTGACGTGGTTTAATTAATAAAGATCAGACCAGCTGCTACGTAACAGAACAATCACCAGGTAAGTTAGTGTCTAATTTTATTAGAAAAACGTTGAATACAAGACAAGACATTGTCAGACCAATTATAATAATAATAAATTAATAGATATCGTTACTTTGAAGAAATCCATGTCCAAAAAAATGTCCATTAAATTACTTTGCTACTTAGCGAAGGTCCAATTGAAGATTAAATTGTGGAAAATAGCTCCGGTTATTAATTTTATATGCAAAAAAGAACCAAGTCTGGATGTTTTAGAACATATAGAATTAATTAGATACGACAATAGGGGATGTATAATAAATGATCAATTTAATGTTGCGTCACCACTTTTACTGCGAGTATTTTCAAATTATAACGATGTTAATTGGAAGTGGATTATGAATATACTAACCGTTCTGAACGAGCTCATTATCACTCTCGCCACTTTAAAGGCCAACCAGATTAGATCGGAGTCTAACCAGTCCAACTCTACGCGTACAAACCGCACACCCTTCTGGTAGCGCAGTCAAGATCATCAGCAGCAAACTGCAAACTGTCAGTGTCAAAAAAAAGAACGAGCTCATTGTTTGGCCAATCGTCTAACTATCGGTAACTATAGAGTATTCCTCGTAGAGGATACGCGACACCCGCCAGGGTATATTATTTTGATGTTTGTAACTGTAATTGTAACAAACAAAATTAACAAGTAACTTTTGAATATTCTATTTACAGATTTGTTAATTGTCCAGGTGTGACGGTATCTAAGAAGTCGCTGATCATCGAGATATGTTAAATATGGAAAAGTCTAACCAAATCAGCAGAAACAAATACATGTATAATAAGCTTACTAAAATTCATATTAATTTAGGGTTGTATCTGTTCAGAAAACATTAATATCAAGATGAGCATCGATTTTCAATATTGATTGTACACAAACGATATGAATGATAGCAAGACGTTAAGCTTCTCTGCTTTCGATAATTTGATCTTAAATTCTTACGCTCTCCAGGATTGTAATCTTAAGTAAGTACTTACATTATAACACTTTTATAAACTTTTAAGATGTTTTTGCAGTCCGCAGTTTTTGAAATGTTTTCGCTGATGTTGCAGCTGCTGTTGCCGTTGCTATTACCGTTGCTAACTGACTCAATGCTCCACAACAACAAACCAGGCAGTTATCAACGAAAGGAAAGAAAAATAAAGGGATACTCATCTCTGGAGCTATGTAGTCATTATCACCGAGAAGAGTTGACCAATGCGACGAGGACAGTTTCAAAAAGGTGAAACGAAAAAAGAAGTACACCAGCCGTAACTTTAGTGGCACCGTCCCGACAGGCTCTAACCATTTACTGCGTCTAGCGATACAGACGACGTTATTTGACGTGTCACGACTTCATTACTCCACGAACGTTGATCATATTACTCTTATTAGGAAGCTGGAATATTACGGTGTAAATGGCAAGGCGTCAGAACTTGTCTCGTCATATCTCAACGGTAGAATTCAGAAAGCAGACATAAACAGAGATACTTCTTTGGGTCCTCCGGGAAAAATGGATGTTCAGCAGGGCTCAGTACTCGGACCTTCCTTATTTATGATTTATATCAATGATCTGTCAAGTTAAGGACCATTGCAAAATAGTATTGTTTGCTGACGACACAGCCTTGAAAAATCAAGGCTGTGTGTTGAAGTCAACCGTGACCATGGGACCTGTAAAGGGCCCGAAACGTCGGTTTGTTTGAAAAAACAAATATACGCGATTTAAATCCGGAAAAATAGTTTCATTTCCTATGTGTAACAATCGCGAAAATCTGAGAACTCGATATGAAAACTACGTGTTAGATAAAGATGAATGGAAAGACGACACGGCTCCAGAATCCATACAAATTTGATTCAAAGTGTATTCCATAGCATTTAATTTTATTTGAAAAGAGCAATCCCTAGACTTTCGTGCTCGTTCTTCTCAGGGAAGTCAGCGTAGTGAACGAGCAGTAGCTTAATGTAATGTAAATGTGCCGTTTTCAAGTGTAAATTTATTTTTTATGTAATAAATTATCTTTGACTTTGACTTTGACAATGTGAATTTTAACTCATATGTGGTGAGAGTACCAACTCGACATCTGTCGACCTTCATGAAGGAGGAGTTTTGGCGAAAGGTGTCATATATCGACGTTTCCGAGGCCGGCTACCGGATGCCCATGTTGCGTCACATATCGCAGACAATACGTGTAAGTATTTAGTAATTTGTGTTTTAATACAATGTTATTTATGTTAATCTGTAAAATATGTATATATATTTAGGGTCTTTGTAATTTGCATATAAATAAATAAAAAAATAAAATTGTGAATAACGTCACCGGGCAAATATTTGATTTGTAAAAGTTGAAACATGTTTTGTAGAACTCGTCAGTGAAAAAATTCAGTGTACATGTGTCCTTAAAATGCCAGCGAAATAGCCGAATCGTAAAGTTTGTTTTAAGCGCCACGACCATGAGTGGCGCTCGGCTGCTTACTCCGGAATGCGTCTTTTGCTTTTACAGTACTAAATAAGACTTAATACGGCCATGTCATAAACTTAAATTGATTTCTACATATAATTTAAACTATGTATCTTACAACTTTCAGTAACTTAGGTACTTGCTAATTACATGATTTACAAAGGATTCTGAAATTAGTTATCTCCATCAAGAGTTTATTATGTTGATTGGCTACTGCGTTAAATATTTGTACGAAAAATTGTATTTCTATTTTGTGATCCTTACAGATAGTAAAGAACATGACCACACGTTATTATTCTCCTTAAGATATATGACTGATCACGGGACTCATTTGCCAAAAACGTACAGTGTGTTCATAAATAATGTTTCTATTCATTTGCCTTGAATAAGCGCCAAGTATTAGATCATATTAAAGATTACCAACGTTTCCGGTTTCCGTGATTGATCAGAAATCTATTTGCTAAATTTTCCAAAACGAAAACAAATGAATATCGAAGTTTTAAATTAGGAAGCTTTAAAATTTTATTTGAAAGAAGTTTCGGTGCCACTACCATGAGATTACTGTGACAGATATCGCAAGCGACCGCGTAAAATGTTTGTACACAAAATATTGTTTAATTTGCCATACAAATTGTGAAGTAATTTACGTGGTCGCTAGCGACAATTGTCACAGTGAACTCGTGGTAGAGGCACCGATCTGAATATTACACTAAAAAGATTTTATTTAATTTCAAAGTGTTCAGAACTTTAGAACACCAATTTCATATTTGAACTCCTTCTATTTTATGCAGTTCTAGTGTCTTCCCCATTGTAAACTCATGGTAGAGGTAACTAATTAATATTTGAATTGTGATATCATTTGTTGTGTAACATTGGTAGGATATCTGTCTACGCAGAACTAGCCCGGGTATTTACAATAAATCTGTACTGCTGTGTTGCGGATAAAAGTTTACAGAGAGCCAGTGCAATCACAGTCATGGGAGAATTTAGATCTTCTATACTACGGCTTACTACGTATTCGGGAAATTCAGGGGTATCCCATGTATGTAGTAGGGTACAGGAGTACATTTATAAAATAAAGTCACGCAAACGCACACACTTAACATAGCCCTGCACTAGGGAAACCCTGTGTCGCAGAACAACGTATGTGATGTTCCTTAACATTACATACGTTGCTCTGATCTCACAGTAAGTAACTAAAGCACTTGTGGTGTGGCAATCGGAAACAACTACGATACCACAAACATACAGATTCGAAACAGTATAGAAACTTTTAGTATAGTAATAGAGCTAGCTCCTCGTGAAAGAGTTCGTCCAGGAAAGTACAGCCATCTTCCTTAGTTCTACCGCCATGCAGTAATGTGAGCATTACTGCGTTCCGGTTTTGAAGGGTAGGGGTGCTGGTGAAATGACAGGCACATGGGACTTGTCAACTTATGTTTTAGGGAGATGGGCGCAGAGGCAGGGCCCCTCCGATATTTAAGTTTTAAAGCTTTAAGTGGCAGTGCAACTGTTACAGACAGGCGTGTCGCTGACCACCAAACCCACAACTTGTTCGTCCCGTGGCTTGGTATTATGAAAAATAAAAAAATAAAAACTTCTACATTGACCCGGCTGGGGATAGAACCCGGGACCTCAGAATGGTGAGATCATGAAAACCGGTTAGCAAGTCCCTTGACCCTGAAAGTTCTCAAATCGTACGTGAAGCGCTTTCATCATACAAATGTCATAAAAATAACACAAATGTTTTATCTCTCCCATTTAAGCATAAAAAAGTTCACGACTAATTTCGTTCGTAGAATCTGTAAACCTCTCTCCTGAAAAGTTGTCATTTTGCAGATGTGACCTTATTACACCAGGACACGACTTCCTCATCATCGAAAGTATCTATAAGCAATGGTTACTAAATTATCGTCAGGTGAATCAGCAAATTTTTTGGCGGCTTAAAAAAAAAAGAATTTCAAAAAAGAAACAGTCATGTTTGACTTTCGTTAATATGTCTTTAGTGAAAAGCATTTAAAACATCGCAACAAGAAGCTAAAATATTGTATTTTTTACAAATCAATATTTTATTTACACCCCTTACGTAATATTATTTCTTTTGTTTATTACAACAAGAAACAAACAGTTTAGGCCCGGATATTACAGGTTGGAATATCCGGCAATCGCCGAAGGAGTTTGTATATGACAACGTGATATGACATGAAGGGATGTGAGGGACACGTTCGCCGGATATTATAAACGGTCTTTACGGATACAGAACGGATATTGCGAGACTTTCATTATGATGTCAGTTGCAAATACTCTGTAGGTAAGAGTAACGAAAACAATATGTAATTATGATTTTAGAAGCAGTAGAGTTCCTTGTGAAAGAGTTCTTCCAGAGTAGTACAGCCACCTTACCTATTTCTCCCGCCAATCGGTAATGTGAGCATTACTTACTGTGTTCCGGTTTTGAAGGCTAAGGGTGGTGGTGAAATTGGTACAAGGGATCTGGCAACTTATGTCTCAGGGTGACGGGCGCAGTGGTAGTGCCCCTCAGATCTTCGCGATTTAAAGCTCTGAGTGGCACTGTTCCTGTTAAGGATAGGCGTGTAGCTTACCATCAGGCCCATGACTTGTTGGTCCCGTCACTTGATGCTATAAAAAAATGATCAGGGTACATTTTGAGGGAAAACTTTGCTCTGTACGTAATGTATCCTGTACGTAATTTGTATATTACCCATCTGTAGTTCTAAATAAAACTAAAAAACTTAAAACAAATGTAGTCTACAAGCAATGGTACATGATTAAGATTACATTAAAAGTTTACGCTTTAAAACGATACACATGTTGTGTAGTCTACGTAGTTTTTTTGAACAGATACAACCTCACGTCAATATACTCATATCGCACTCTTATTACAATATTGTATTAAGTCAAAAAGTGTATTTTTTAGAATCGATGAAAAACGAATTACTCACTTCTCGTGAAAGATTATTAAAATGTATGTATAAGTTAAAGTTTATTTCAGACATCTAAATAATTTGCTACTTGCCAAACATATTTACAAATAAAAAGGAAAAAATAATTTAATGTTTTTGAGTAAGGACCGTTTTGTACAGAACTGGCTCACGAAAAGTTTGTCTCATTTTGAATTAAGTAGATATTGTATTTTAATTGTTTCTTACAATATTCTAACGACGGTCTTATTGACGTGTAAAGGCTCAAATTTTACATTCAGCAATAATATAATCTTGAATTTGACATATTTTGTGTTACAACACTATTGTAATAGCAGTGCGATATATCATCATACTTTTCATTAGTGATTATAAGATAATGTGTCTACGATCAGCGACTTCTTAGATCGATCTCTCTTTATATGAAGAATCGTAAGCCAACTTCGAAACTTTACAAGTAAAATAATAAATAAATAAATAACGCACACACTCAACAAGCGAATGTTGTAATGTATTGAAATAACTAAAATGAGCGCAATACCCACGATTCTTGAGTTATTGCAATTGAATTTGATACATACTTTTTTTAATTTTACTGCTGAGTATAATAAACCTATGAAAAATTAAGTGATTTATGAAAAAAATGCACCTATTTATGTGCCTTACGATAGACTACGTGATCGTAGTCGAGATACTGTCACGGCGGGGACAAGAATAAGTTTGCAAGTTGAGTATTCAGTATTTACTTATTTGCTTATAATTATTATAGTGGTTGACTGTGTTTAATCATTTTAATGTTACATATACATAATATACCATCACGCCTGTCTCTGAGGTAGGCAGGGATGAAGAAACTTTATTTGCAATTTTGCTGACTTTACTATTCACTTCCTTCACTTGTAATACTCTAAGTCCTTTTGATTAAGGCCTTAAAAAACCTAAAGCGTGGATTTCATACAAAAATGTCAATATCTTCAAAATGTTTAATATTTCTACTGCTGGTACATGTAGGGCGATTAATATGTTCACCAAATTCCACGTCTCAAAGTAACGAAGCTCATACACACTTACACTAAGCAACGACCTTGCCACGAAGGTTCGCCTAAACGCCAAATTTTCTCCACACATACCCTCCACCCTTTTCACCGAAAAGGGGGGCTAAATTCCCCCCTCACCGGGCTCACGTCTATCCATTTGCCAGCTAGTTCCGAGCTAAATTAATTTCAAAGCTCCTTATGTTACGTGCCTTGCGGCTTTGCTTTCTATGTGTGCGTATGCTACTTTAGGAAGGCTTAACAGAATATATACTTAGTTTACTAGCTCCGTATGTGTGTGCGGGCGTATATATGTGAAGTTTACGGACAGCGCCTTGTTAAGGGTTGAATTAGACGCGATAAATTAGTCTGAATGTAAATGAGTTGGGTCTGTGCGGAGCTTTATTGAGAAATATACGTTCTAATTGGAGACACTTATGCTGATAAATAGAGATTTCTATTCAAGTATTGCGTGGTTTTATTAGAAGCAAATTAAGATTAAACCTACGAACGCTTAACGTTATAAAAATATTTTAAAACTTAGCGCAATTAATAGTTTAAGGATGTTATCGAGATACTTAAAACTGCGACAAAAACACTGTTTAATTCTTAAACTTAATCCACGTTGTCTGATCTAAATTATACTTTACTAAAACATATAACTCGCTCTCGATTAAAAACTAATTTTTCTTTTGAATTTCATATATTTTCCACATAAAAAATTTACCACTTTGCTTATTTATTACATAATACAGTCTCTCAAATGATAAGTGACGTTGTTACAAAAACCCGAACGTTTTCTCAATACCGAAGGCAAGAATAGCCCTAATGGGCCGATACCTTATCATAATGTCCCCCCTGCCACTCCGTCTCCACCTCCACATGTCGTATAAGCTGAGTGAGCCTGACTACGATACAAACCGGATATTAACTTATACACTCACGTAGGACAGGAACTGACGTCAGTTGTCAGTAATAGTGAAATTACAACTTTGTAATAGATCCTCCTTATACGCTCAGTAAATGAGCTTTCTAAAGCTAAAACTGAACGTCACGTATTAGGTAGTGTTACAAATATAATATCTCACATGTATTACAAATACGAAAGTTTGGTTACTTGCTCATTGTGAGGGCTGTACGGACTTGGATAAAATTTAGTAGAAAGATCGGAATTAGCTAGCAAATGTACTACGTCTTTAAGAACTCTAGAATTAGATTGCCATACGTGAACAATAAAAAAAAGATGAGATTGATAATAATCGGAAATGAAACTATTTTTCGGTTCTCAATCGCGTATATGTTATGTCAAATAAACCAACGTTTTAGGCCCTTTACAGGTCCCATGGTCACAGCTGACACGTCAGAAATAGTTTCATTTCCTATGTGTGATCGCGAAAGTCCAAAATCTCAACAAGAATAATAAAACTTTTGTTTTTTTACCTATAACAAAGAGTATTTAGTCATTAATTTAAACCGTATAATAACAAAAATCTATTTAAAGTTTTAAATACCATATCAATGTTCATGCTAAAATATTCTAATAACTGATTCCATGGGCACAATGAAAAAAATAGCAGGCCTGCACAATTAATTGAAGCTTTGTTTTGTGGTCACAATCGGTAAAACAAAGGAGCAAAGTCACATGCAGAGTTAGACTTAACCCTTTCACAATCCTTTGTTACGTATAACCCCTCATTGTTTTCGGGAGTAAATTAATCTCAGTTTCTTTGATATTTCAAATAATGGCTGGCAGAGTGATGGATATGTAAATGGATTTTCAAGTTTTTGTTCTTAATATGAATTTAGGTGGCAAGGACGATAGGCTTTTGTATTTTTTGGAATAATGAGTAGTGTTTTGTGGGATTAGTGATGTTTTTTTATTAAATATTTTTTGTTGAAAAAAGAACGTGTAAATAATTTTTTCTTTACGTTTTGTATCTGGATATTACATTTTTAATCATTTTGCAACATCTAGTATAATTGAAATGTCTGAATAAAACTAATGGAATGTTACTGTAACTAATGGAAATTTATTTTAGACTTATTTCTACTGTTTTTGCGAATTGATGTAATAATCTGTCTTCATACAATTGTCATTTTGCTTTTTTTTCAGAAAGATATAAGAATCTGTTTAATACAGTGTCTCTGTTTGAAGAAAGACAATTTCAACAAAAAATATCCAATCATTGGAAACAATAATAAATCAGTGATGTAAAAAGTGAAATACGAAAAGAAATAAATACCTTACACAAAAAGGTTGCCATTTTCTTTTTTCCTAACAGTATGGCTTCGAATGTCTACCACAGCTCAGTTCGTCGAATGGTAATCAAGAGGGGTTATGCAACATGCTTGAAATATCACAAGCGTTTTTGCCAGGCAAAATGAGAAAATGCGTAGCTTTGATAAAAAGAGGTTGATTTGTGGCTTTGACATAAAAATACCTATTACCAGAAGCTACGATCTTTATCTATTGCGTTTCATTTCTTTTATGAAATACAAATAAATATTCTGTCCTTATTATGATACCATAAAGACTATTCATTTATTGTCTTGCTGTACTGTGCATGGTCCGTCTTATTTTTTTATGATACCAAGTAACAGGATGAACAAGTCGTGCGCCTCGTGTTAAGCGACACGCTGTCCACAGCAGTTGCAGTAACACTCAGACATTTAAATCGTAAAGATCAAAAGGATAAGGGCACTGGCACCGCACCCGTCATCGTGAGACATAAGTTGACAAGTCCCATGGGCCTGTAATTTCACCAGCCCCTGCCCTTAAAAACCGGAACGCAGTAATGCTGACATTACAGCTTGGCTGCAGAAATAGTTAAGATGGCAGTACTTCCCTGAACGAACACTTTCACAAGGAGTTCCAAGTACTTATACTATTATTAATACTACAAAAGACTCTATCTATCTGCACCACATATTTGTTATAGAATACGTCTTTTTTAGTACAAAAAAGATTATGACGAAATTTCTATTGACGAATTTGTGAAAATGATAATTGAAAGGAAAAACAAAGATAGTGGCATGCTGTGAACAAATAAGGAACAAAATCAATCTCCAGCCAGCTCCATGAACTATAAAGAGATATGGAGTTGGCTATGTACCGTGAAAAGTGGAGGAGGCTACACCGGCAAGACGCTAGCTCTTAAATAGAATGATGACTTGAAATGAAAACAACAATTAATTTTATAGCCATGTATGTAAAGGTAGGCTATACCACTATTATAATATAATATATATTATAATAGTGGTATAGCGGTGTATTTAGCTTATGGATGAGGTGGTGGAGCGAGTGAAATCAGAAATAAGTTGTTAGTACTTATATTCACTACTCCAGACCACAATTACAATACCTATAGAATGGAAGGAGGCATGAACCCCAACGTATCCACGTTAACTGTTTATAATCATCACAAGAGAAATATTAGACATTCCTCACACACATCTAGTATCAATCAATTCCCTAAGTACAGTAATAGTGCCTACACTTATAAAATAAATTAGGTACTTTGATTTTCAAAAGACAAAACGTCCCAACAGGGCTTAAATCATTTTCCAAATAAACACTCCAATTCCGTTCTTACAGTATTCGTCGTAGAGCTCAAATTGGGATGTAAGATAAAGGTTTAATGTATGTGACGTGAAGAGTCCTAGTTGGGAGTAACAAGGAACGGTATCAAAGGACGTTTTTCAAAGCGAACGTGATTCTCGGCCCGTGCTCTAACAAGTCTGCCCGGGGAAGCCGGGCCGACTCGCAATGGATCATTTTTATAAATTGCTATTTTATCTTCATCATATCATATTATTATCTTTTGCTTTGTCGTTTTGTCTAATTATAGCATATTTTATTAACATACGACTTGTATACTTTACAATCACAGAACAATAAATATAGAAGAAGTGCTTAGTTAGTGCGGCAAGTGTGCCAACAATATACAAAGTTCCACGTAAATGCTAATCGCCTAGTTACAACACGCGAAAGTTTTCGCGCGGCAACCGCCCAGTTACCGCGCTTTCACGTCCATTAATGGCGAATCTGAATCTGAAGTCGCGTGGACGCCGCCGGTCGCACGCGCGCCCCGCGACTTTCATTTAAGTTAAAACGTAAATGCTAAATAAATAGAGCGTATTTTGCCATGACAGTTAGATGCACGCGGTCGCTGCGCGGTAGCCACGCAGGGACCGCGCGGCGTGAGGACGATGAAATTCGTGTCAAATAAACGCGCCCTTAACCTCAGTCCGCCATTTTCACTTTGTACGTTATGGTCGTGTCAATTATTTCGCGCAAAGTCTCGAAAATCGTAGAAAAATTGCCTTATTTTGCTATTTTGGAATGCAAAAACTATAGTCGCACTTGTAATATTATCTATGGTGGTGTTTGATGTCATCGTTGTCTTATTTAATTTAATTTTGATAAATTTTAAATTTTCTGTTTATCGTAATTTTATTTTTGTTACAAGAAGCGAAAATAAACCCTATACCACTGCAATATAATCGTTTCTTTTGTTAGACAACTAATTAAGATCTCGAACTCGTCGTCGTTCCGCTATTATGAGCTAGGTGGCAGAACATTGATTGAAATTTCAATATACAATCAAAACGTCGTAACATATAGTAATAATAGGTATTGAACTTTGAACGATATGCCAACTTGGGTAAAATTTAAATTATATTAAATGTCCCGAACTTGTTACTTCTTTTTAAATTAAAAACTACGACCAATCATTGTTAATATTTCGTACTGTTTCAAATGATAAATGTGTGAGTTTTGGCGACAATAGTAATCGAGGCTTAAGGCACTTCAATTGTTTTTTTCCTCCGTGTTTACAACATGTTACCATGTTGGCGTTTTGTTTTTTAAAAGATATGACTATTGCAAAATAATATTTTAATAGCGGGTGTGCTCTGTAGGTCTGTTTGATTTATTTATATACATATATGTATGTATATATAGAAATAATATATTATATATATATATATATTATATATATATATATATATTATATATATATTTTATATATATATATCTCTCTCTCACGTCATGGAAAGTAGAGTATCTCAGTAGAGCCTCCAAAAGAGTCAGTCTTAAAACGAACATTGGTAAGACGAAGATCATGTCGAATAACCATGTACAGCCAACTCCCATGA